>NW_022631056.1:3996960-4064043 GCF_010015895.1 Lontra canadensis | reverse complement strand
TATATATATATATATATAAAGGAATCCCTAGGTTTTCCGTTAGATGCCTACCAGCTGGCAAGCTCCTTGAGAGCTGGGATCTTGTCCCACGCGTTGGTGTCCTTAATCCCGATACAGTACTAGGCCCACAGACAAAGTGAGGTACAATTATGTTGAAAAATTGAACAGAATTCTTTCTGACATTTGCACTGAAACTTCAAATATTCTCCCTAGTGTTTAGCACAGTGTCATTGCTTAAATATTTTAAAAGAAAATAGCTAATTTGAAGCACACATTTGGGTTATGAGCTAAAGTTTTGCTAGTTTTGTTACAGAATTTTTCTTGTTATAATAAAATCCTTCGCTAGGATATGTATGCCAAAAAATTTAAGACCTTTGAGATTTAATTTGACACAAAGTCACTGTGTGATCTGAGTAGCCAATTAATAAGTCTGGCCGCC
This sequence comes from Lontra canadensis, assembly GCF_010015895.1. NCBI lineage: Eukaryota > Metazoa > Chordata > Mammalia > Carnivora > Mustelidae > Lontra > Lontra canadensis. Next base: position 4,063,604 of record NW_022631056.1, on the reverse strand, counting down.
TTTTTCACATTCATTAATTTGTCTTTTAATTGAGCAATCAATTAACATCCACAAGCTTTGCTAAGCACAGAGGATCTTCACACATGCAAACAGACAGAAGCACCGGTTCTTACCTTATCAATTGGTGCTCCTGGACATGTAAAGAAAGAACAGCGTGATTCTGACAGGCACCGAAATGATAGGGTTTGTAAAAGGGCTCCATGAACCCAGGGGAAGAACCATCCCCCCATCCCCCCACCCCCGCCTAGGGAGTTGAGACAGATTCACAAAGGGGGTGCACCTGGGGAGTGTCTCCAGGAGTGGTGCTTGGGCTTCCCAGAAATGGCTTCAAACTTCCAAGTATGTGGGTCAAAATGGAAGAATCCCTTTAGTTCCCTGCAGAGCTCGCATAGGATTTAAAAGATGGCCTAAAAATGTTTGGGAGCAACACATATTAGCATTCACCCTCTTTTTTTCTCTAAGGCACTCAGCTAGCTCCTATTCCAAGACATAACGGTTTGGGCCACATGGCTCTGTTTGTTGTGGTGAGCAGACTGTCCTCAATATTTTTATTAAGGAGCATCATTTCTGTCCTCACCCCCCTCTCCACTGGCATACTGGATTCCTCTTTTCACTCCACTTCCTTTGTAAAAGATCCTTGAGAAAGCCTTGTCTTACAGAACCCTCTTGAGGAAGAGCTAATTAGTTTTCTCAGCAAAATTAAAGGTGAATCATCTTTGAAACTCATAGATCTTTACACATTTCTGAATTCTCCAATTTCCAGTAAGAGTCCCTTATCTTCTGATGAATTTTTTTTGCAGACAGTCATTTGTAATGCAAACAGATTGCTTACCTCTCTCTCTGGAGGGGGGAAGAGAATCTGTTTCCAGAGAAACCATGTAATACTTAGACTTTTATGATTACATTAATTTGGGGGAACATTTTGGTGTGACACTTTTTAAAAGAAAAAGGGTATAAAGTTTCATCCTGATTCTTTATAGTCTGAGAACTTGCTTTAAAAAAAGGAGGCTCCTGCAATGGATGGTTTTAACCTCGAACAATAATTCTGTGTTCTCAAAATGGTTACAATGGAACCTTTGAAGCTTTGTGGGAATGAAAAGTACAGCAACTTCTTAGGCCCTCAGGCTCTCTATTTACTAAACTAAAACACTAACTCCCATCCCATGATGCATGATGATCTCGCTTCAGTTTTATTCCCTCAACATTCTTTTGAATAATGGGCGTGGGGGGCATGGATAGGTGCGGGATAGCCTGTGTATGAGTTTTGTTTGTTTTATAGTGTAACACACAGAAGTGTTTAATAAGGGTCTTTTGGGCATTGCTTGTGTCATTATTGAAGGAAGCAGGGAATATTGAAGGCAGCATAGAGGCTGCTGAGTTTTCTGCTTCCCGGGTGCAAAGATGCCCCACCCTTTATCTCCCAAATTTTGCGCCAGCCTTAGGGCTGCCAGGGGTTGAAAAAGCTCAGAGAAATAGGTTTGATGGGAGGCCGACACTCTCAGACTCCCAGGGAAATGCCATTCACCCTCCTGCCCTCCATTGTCTTTACACAATTGGGACAAAGATCGGTTTTTGTCTTTTTGTGGCATTGCTCTGTCTTTTTCGTTCCCCATCACCTCCCCTCACAAAATTTGTGAACTCTACGAGCCAGAGATGCTGCTACCCATACTCAGCAGTTTCAGGACAGCTGAGAAGGTTGAGATAATTTGGGTTTGATTCTCTCCCCTGCACCCCTTGCCTATTTATCCATGGATTTAAAAGCAAAATCCTAACAGTTACCAAAACAGGGTTTACTCGGTAACTGTCACAACTGCTAGGGCACCAGTGTTCCCACAGCGTCCCTTCCCTGCCATCACCCCCCACCCCCCTCCACCAGCCGTGTGGAAACTTTCTTTTAAATATTGCTTCTACTGCTAACCTAAAGACAAAAAAAAGATGAAGTATGATGACAAAAATTTTTTTTTTGGTGACACATTTCTAAGAAATGTTTCACAATTCGCTCACTCAGTAAGGTAGAGTCGGCCGTTCACTTGCCAAACAAAAACCGTCCTCCTCAGCAGAATTCGCTTTTGTTTTTCTCCCTGTAATTTACTGCCTGGTTAGGGCTTAATAACACAATATACTCTAGTTCACTGGCCCCATAAAACCTGCAGGCGGAGAAGCAGCTACCGTCGGATACGTACCCACTATGGGTGAAGAAAGGAAATCCCGAAGTTTAATCTTGGTGGCAGCAGAGCTATGAAATGATAAGACAAATCAAGTTCAGCAGACGTTTTTGCTGAGATTAGGTCGCTAGACACTGGAGCACTGCAACCCCCCCGGGGGGCCTCTCTCATTCCGCAGGCTCCACTGCTCTCACTTGGTTGCATTTTTGAACGGTGATTTGTGTCGATCCTTAGTATCAAGTGATGCAATGTTGTAAGTGATCACGGAGCCAAGTAGAGCTTCCTGAGCTTCTCCAAATGGAGAACACGCTGGCATACCAGAGGGCTTGAATCTAGCGCGGTTTCAACGTGGTCTTTCGATTTTTTAAGAGAAGCACTTTTCACTTCGTTGGTGTTAAAGGGAATGCGGAATGTGATGGATGGGAGCAGATTTTTGAATTATAGGAGATGCCTGTGTATGTGTCTGTTACAAAATGGGAGTTTTTATGACCTCGGGATAGGTTGATGAATAGGCATTTGAATGCTGGTTAGAGAAGTAGTAACTTTTATTAGTTGTCACCTAGTTTTTAAACTTAGAGATCATCTATGATCTGGTCCATTGAATTAATATCACAATATAATTGAATGTATAATATCTTTCATAGATACTCTTTAGCATGAGGGCTGTTTGCAAGGCAAATCTGCTGGTGCTTAAAAACCCAAACGAATGGGAAGAATAATAACAGGCAAGAAGAGCAGTAGTACATTTTGTACACAGACGCTAGAATTACTAGATGTTGGAGATGGCAGCTGAGCCCAGACCCTGTTAGCCAGAATGCCTGGTCTCAAATGCCAGCCTCACCACTTACAACCTCATGAAGTGGTCAACTCAATCTTGTGCCTCAGTTTCCCATCCATAAAGTAGTAGTATTCACTCCTTGGTTTTTTATTTTTATTTATTTATTTTTAAAGATTTTATTTATTTGACAGACAGAGATCACAAGTAGGCAGAGAGGCAGGCAGAGAAAGAGGGGGAAGCGGCTCCCCGCTGAGCAGAGAGCCCGATGCGGGGCTCGATCCCAGGACCCTGGAAACATGACCTGAGCTGAAGGCAGAGGCTTTAACCCACTGAGCCGCCCAGGCGCCCCGTTTTTGTTTTTTTTTTTTAAAGATTTTATTTATTTATTTGAAAAAGAGCACAGAGGAAAAGGGAAGCAGACCCCCCTCTGAGCAGGGAGCCCGATGAGGGGCTCAATCCCAGGACCCTGGGATCATGACCTGAGCCGAAGGCAGATACTTAACTGACTGAGCCACCCAGGCACCCCAGGACCCACCCATCTCTTAGGTTTGTTAAGAAGACTGACTAATTTAATGTTGTAAACCATTAGAGCAACTTGTGACCCATGGTGTTTGTAGTTTCATCATTATTTGCTATTAGCATTTATCCCAAGTTCCTCCCGTCAAATATCGTGCCTTCTAGTTTAGTGCTCTTCTTTTATACTACTGCTAACCAGAAAAGAATCTAATTTGTAGGTTCGAGTGGCTACATCATGCTGGTAAACACAGAAACTGGAGGGTGTGTGTGTGTGTGTGTGTGTGTGTGTGTGTTGTAATACATCTGTACTTCCTTTTTTAAAAGATTTTATTTACTTGAGCGAGGGAGAGCATGAGAAGGTGGAGGGTCAGAGGGAGAAGGAGACTCCTTGCTGAGCAGGGAGCCACATGTGGGACTCAATCCTAGGACTCCACGGTCATGACCTGAGCCAAAGGCAGTCGCTTAACCATCTTAGTCTGTACTTCTAATCATGATACAGCAGGGTATTTCAAAGAAATGTTTCTGTCTCCTTCCATGGCATCAGGCTATCTAGAATATTGTAGGAGCTTCCTAAGTGATGTGTCCTTAGCCGTCACTCTCACTGGCCTCCCCTCGAGTGACCTTTCATACAAACGTGGAGTCTTGTTTGAGTTTGAAGGTCATCAGTGTTGTAGTTAGCAGTTGAAAAACCTTCTTAAACACCTTGGCCAGAGAGCTTGTTCCACGCTCTGTTTGCACAAGTCATCTGAGTGGAACATGGGAATTGGCAACTCATAAGTAGTCACAGGGTTTGCAAAACCAGGAACATGACTCCAAAAACCATAGATTTTTGTAAATGATACCAGGTTTTCATCACTGACCACAGTCAGCATTGGATTTACTGTTTTAGTTCTCAAGACTCTTGCCCTTTTCTGAAAACAAAAAAGTGCTTTTACCTTAAGGGCAAAATGTAAATGTGTGACAGGCGCTTGTCCCCAGGCAAGTGACTCACTGCAGATGTACTGACAAGCTATCCTTCAGTGTGATAGTTGATCAGTGAACTGGATGTGGAACTGCAGGAATTTGCAATGTTAGGAAATTAGATAAGCAAGATTATCTCTAAAATAAACCTCTGCTCATTAAAATTACCACTGCTGTCAAAGTTACTGACTACCAAAATCTGGAAAGAGTACATTCATAGATTTAATGCAGTCCCTCAGCATTAATTTAATGATCATTTATTACCAGTCTCTGTGCAGGAGTTGAGGATACAAAGACAAGGAGATACTGTCCTTGCCCTTCAGGCATTTTTTAGTCTTTGGCTGAAACGGATCCTAAATAAAGGCTTTCCAAAGTAGAGCCATAAGCAAAGTGTTAAGGGAGCACAGAAATTTGAAGAAATCTTTTCAGAAGATTAAACACTTTAAATGGGTCTCAAAAGGTAAAAATAATTTCTGGAGAGAGAACGGGGGCAGGACATTCCAGAAACAGCCAGAGCACATATATAGAAGCAGAGAGGAGGGGTTGCATGGGATGTGTTTGGCGACTTAGTTGGGGGGAACATTTCATTGAAAAGTGTAGTTAGAAATAAAGTTAGTAAAAGTAATTGGGTCCAAAGATACGGAGTTTTGGATTACCTTCCTGGTGGGTTTAAACCTCACCCTAAGGCAACATATCACACATTTTTAAGTATGAATGTGACTTGGTAAATGTCTCCGAAAGCTGACTTGGAAGATGGTCTGGACTATGGATAAGGATGGGGAGAGGCTGGGCCTCGGGGAAGAATGTTGGTCAGCTCAGGCCCTACAACAAAAACCGCATAGTCGGTGGTTAAACAACAAACATTTTTTTCTCACAGCTCTGGAGGCTGAGAAAGCCAAGATCAAGACGGAGGGTGATTTGGTTCCTGGTGAGGGCTCTTTTCCTGGCTTGCAGATGTCTGCTTTCTCCCTATGTCTTCACAAGGTTGAGGGGGCTGAAGGAGGAAGGGGGTGTCTGTGTTGCAGGAGAGCACATTCTGGTCTCTCTTCTTCTTAGGAGGACACTGATCCCATTGTGGGCCCCCTCCCTCATAACCTTACCTAAACCTAGTTGCCCCTCAAAAGCCCCACTTCCTAACACCATCACATTGGGGGTTAAAGTCTTCAACACATGAGTTCTGGGGGCACACAAACATTGAGGGCATAACAGAGTAAGAAGACCCCTTAATAACCAAGGCTTTAAATTGTAGGATTAGAATTAAGGTTGAGATAGTTACCGGTGGCAAGAGTTAGCTCCTAAACAATGTTAAGAGACCTTAGACTGTAGGGGCCTATTTAGCCAGAGCGATTCCAACCGGTTAAACAGTGATTTTGTTGTTTATGCAGTAAAACTTAAACTGACCTTGCCCTCTCCCCCCAGGGGAACTTACTTAAAAGCAAGTCCAGGAAACCAGTAAAATATGGTCGGCCAGTCCCTGACAAGAGAGCCCAAATACAAGGGTGGGTCAGGTCAGGTGGAGATAACAGAGCCCGAATGCAGGGATGAGTCAGGCCAGGTGGAGACATCCAATCAGTGGAGCGTGCATACTGTCTCCCTAGCTACCAAGGAGTGTGGGCCCTGCCTTTTGGGCACCAATTCTGACCAAGGTGATAGGCTAGTTCAAATAGCTACTACGGGGTGAATTGTAATTCAATTGGCCACCCGTGTGTGACCTAGCATGACTGTGCAGCTTTCTCTGTGTGTTGCAATATCATTGGCCACCTCTGTGTGGCCAGGCCCAATCACATGGCCTTTGCCCTATAAAAGTTAGTCTGTGAGGCTGGGAGTCACTCGCTCTCTCTGTAAGAGGCGGCCCCGAACAGTTGGTTTGATTCTCAATGCTTGGCGTGAAATAAAGCTTAGCTTGACCTTCGATTTGTATCAGTCTTGGTCCTTTGATCACGGACCTAACAAGATGACAGATTAAATGTGAGGGGGGTAGAACTAAGGTTTAGAGTCAAGGGTTAAAACTGCCTGTGTAATGATTAAATTCATAGGCCTAAGACTGAAACTACCCAAGTTCACTGTAACTGTGTGATGTGGGGCTTGGTTCTTAAATTCTCTGCACCTCATCTGTAGAGTGGGGATAATAATTATACCTGCCTCTTACAGAAATTTTGCATAAGGTGTAGAAAGCACGGAGAATGACGCTTGCTCATCAGGAAGACGCTACATGTCAGATGATATTTTATGACCTACAATAATACATAGTAATATTCACTACATTTTTGAATTGATTCTTTCAGATTGGTAACATTTGAAACCCTAAGGGTCAGGATTTGTTTTGAGAGAGCCATTATATGATTTTTTTCTTTGTAAAAAACTTGTCATTTATTTTTGGGTTCAAGCCTTTCTTACCATGGGATAGCCTTAATTCATAAAATTTATTGTTTATTTTTCTACCTTTCAGTGAATCAGACCAAAGAATAACACCCAAGAATTGGAGAATATTTTCCCAATTTGATATTTTTATCAGTTTTACATTTATATCATTAAAAAAAAATCAAACTGCATGTTCTGATGGAAAACAGCAGTACGCGCCTTGTCGCGGCTGGCACGACAAATCGACCAGCAACGTGAGGGTAAGAGGATGGTGAAAAGAACTTAAGAGACAAAGGGATGGGGGCAGGAGGAGCACTGAGGAGGATATCCAACAGTGCTAAGTTTATTCAAAGCATTAAGGCTATATATATAGTGATAGTACATCTGTGTCTAGTTAAACAACCACGAGTTCCTCGTGACGCCAAATGGCTGATGCCAGTACAAATACAGCAAACCTGAAAGTCATTTATGGGCTGTACTAGGGCAGCAAGGACCAGCAACGAACTTTTGACCCCAACCGAATTGTTCTCATTTGTTTAGCAAGCGTGTGGGAAGTCACGTAGGCGAGCGCACAACACATAGCACAGACCCTTTCTCAGTGCTACTCAACTTTTCCCGTCCTCAACCTTTGGTTAGGTTACTCGGACTTTAAAGGAGGCACAAGTCAGGGCCTGGTTTGGTCCTCGTCTCAAGCCTTATTGCGGCCTCCCACAGCGCCTCTTCCAACCCCACCTTCGCCCTCACTCCCCAGCCTTGCTTTGATTAGCTCGATCAGGGTAGGGCTGTAGAGTTACTCTTTTCTACTTTGTAAATCATAATTATTCATGGGGAGGTGTTTTGAGATTATGTAACTCTTCCATCTCTCCTGACAAACTTAATTGATTCACTTTTAAAAATCAGTGTGGACACCTATTTTCCCATTTTATTCAATTGATTCACAAATTGTTTTGATACTTAAATGGTCTCTGATGTAGCCAATGGGGTCCCTTTAATGGGGCTTCTGTGTTCTTTTGACATGTGCACATCAGTTTTTGAGCACTTTTCTACTTTTTGGAACAAAAGGACTCATCATGTTCTTTTCCTGCCCTAGCCCTAAAGTCAATCATTTCCCCCAAGGGACCTGATTCAGTAGAGAATAATCGGTGATACTTGTTGCTTTTGTCCAGGCTTAGTGTCCCAACCCTTTCAGTGGACAAGCATGTATATGTGTGGTTATACCCATTTGCACCTGTATTCCTCTATCTACCTACCTATCACCCACCTTGAAAGTTATGAGTTTACTCTATTATCTTCAATTCCAATGAAGCCTACATAGTTCAGTCTAGAATTTCCCCTTTCCAATTTGTAACTCTTCAGGAAGGAGAGACCAGGCTTCCACTATCCTTAATATATCAGTCTCTGTGTTTGTAACCATCTCTCCCTCTTCCTTCTCCAGATACCCTCTTTATTTTTATTTATTTTTATTTTTATTATTTTTTAAAGATTTTATTTATGTATTTGACAGAGATCACAAGTAGGCAGAGAGGTAGGGAGAGAGAGAGGAAGGGTAGCAGGCTCCCTGCTTTGCAGACAGCCTGATGTGGGGCTCAATCCCTGGACCCTGGGATCATGACCTGAGCCAAAGGCAGAGGCTTTAACCCACTGACCCACCCAGGCACCCCAGATGCCCTATTTAACCCACAGAGGCTCTGACAACCCACAGCCAAACCTTTATCTCCCCTGATGCCCTTATGGGTGCTCTCCTTATCTTGTAGGTGGTCTGTCAGCCTGCATCAGGAGGCTCCACCTCCAGCTCTAACACCCCACACCAGCAGGCCCCCCTCCTACCCTCTGGACACCTCACTTAGTTGTCTCATCTGGTAGTTCTTATACCGAATTATTCCAGAAGGAAGGGGGAAGAAGCAAGACAAACTTCCTGAGTTTTCTTAGGGCATTTCACTTGTGCTATTTCTAGCATCTCCAGGAATGAGATTTCACCTAAATTGATCAGAAAAATCCAGCACACCCAGATGTGTGGCCAACTGCGGCCTGCCTTCAGACACCAACCAGTTCTTGCTTCGCAGTCGTCTCTCTTTCTCTTCCTGTCCATTAGCACAACAGGACACCAGGCAGCGTGTAATTGGGTAGGGCCTCCTTCTACTTCTAATGAACATTAAGTTAGTGGTAATGATCAAAAGAGGGTGACTTACCTCACAGTTTCAGATCTTGTTCTAAAGTTTCTTTGTATCTAGCTAGGTTTCCATTTCAAATTCACTTATTTATGGGATTGGAATTTGGCTTAATGAGCTCTGCTAGTCCAACTACCTAAACTTAGCCTTCTTCTCATTGATTCTAGGGTGTGATTCAGAAATACATCATCTCTGCAAAACAGATTAATATAATATATATGGAATATGGGGCACTTGGATTTTAGACATGCTACTATCATTTCCTTCTGTTGTCAGAGGAAATTCCACCCATGTCGTGCACAGTCCCTTGAACATACAGTTATAGTAATATATGACTTTAACACTTGTTAAAGTTCTTCTGTTTTGAAGAACCAGTTAGGAGCAATGGGGCATATGCTTTCCTTTTTTTTTTTCCCCCCTAGGTAATAGCAATGGGTATTTCTAAGCCTTCATTTTTCCTCGGAATAAATCTTGCGGAAACTGGCTTTTGACGTAAGGAAGACACTTGCTGTCTTCAAGTTCTGCTAGGAACTGTTCCTGGAGCCTATTCTGGTTACCTTCCAGAATGAGGACATCTAGGATACTCTCTGGATTCACTAGCAGTTGTCCTGGTTCAGACAAAACCTTGCTTTACTTAGCAGGGAAAACTTGCTCTACCTTTTTCCTTTTCCCTGTGTTTTCCTCCCCTGTTTTTTTCTGTGGTCCATCAGAATGTGAATAAATATCTTACAGAAATATCCTTGACAGAAGATCTTATGTGATAGAAATAAAAAGAACTTAGCGATAGGTGGAATTTCGCGGGAACTCTGGAAATGATATCAGGAGATTTGAGATTTGGTCCTTGCCTCTGAGGCTAATAAGCTCTGTAGAATGGAATTTTCTTAAGTGAAGGAGGCGAGACTGGATTAAGCAGTTTCTTATAGTGCTTCGTAAGATACCCTGGGCTGTAGTCACTCGAGTGGACCTACAGGTTTGGTGCAGGTGACAGTTTGGGGGAACCAGCAGGATCATCGTGGAGAAGGATGTGAAGGGAGCTTGGCTCCAAGAATCTCCATTGTCTTCAGTGTAGAGAACAGCAGCAACATCTCTACATTCATGTATGTTACATCTTATGTTCTTAAAGGATCTTTTTGTTTTGAAGGGCTCTCTTGCAATAAAATGAAATCAAATCAGATCAAAGCTGTGGCACTCTTGAAGGCCCCTTCAGCTCCACATGTTTAGTGTTTCCTATGATTTTTATGTATCTTGCAGCCTGGGTTTCTCTGTTCTCTGAGATGAGACCAGTCTGTGTTGATCCTAGACCCAAATCCCCTCCGTACTTTGATAAAAAGGAGGGTTGCCCGGCAGGATGTGAACTTCTGTTTGCTGGTGCTTTGTTCACACAGGTGTGAAGATGAAAAGAGAGAGAGACAGCAAAGGAAATGTGGTTTTCCATGTCAGTCCCTTGACTCCCCCTGCATTTTCTTTTCTGTTAAGGGAAACTCGCCCAATCTCTCAGAAGGGCAGCAGAGGTACCCAAGGCCCCCACATTTTTTTTTTTTTTTCTGGTGCTTTTCTGAGAAGCAGTGTGGCAGCAACTTAGCAGGGGGCCCAAGACACTGCATTTTCTAGTCTCAGAGCTATCTGATTAGGACAAAAAGGAAGAAACTCCCCACAGTGAGATAGCCAAAAACTAGTAATTTTTTTTACCCTGTTAGTTCTGGGGAGCACTAGGGCTCTTCTACCCCGTGTCCCCCCTAGAACTAAGTAAATTTGTTTCAAGAATGTTTGCTTTGGGGTGATGGTGGTTGAGATTTGGTGGTATTTCTCTGAAATATAATAACTCTCAAAAGAATTATTTGTTTGGTGGATGTAGGAGAGGGCAAAGATAAGAGATGTACCAACCAACATTCAATATTCTAAAACCTTCAATAATTTGCCTAAAATTATTGGTTATTGCATCTACTAGAGGTTATATATGCATCTTTTACTTTTTGTAGAACACTCAGTTTTCAAATTTAAGACCAACACCGGATTAAGAGGAAATATATTGGTAGATAACTGAAGCTTATTTAAGAAATAATGAAAAGTTGTTCCTCTAAGCTCTCTTAGAACACGTGGACACATTCAGAATAGTAGAAGAGGCTACTGAGTACAGTCCTTCTCTAGTGATCATAACCTAAGCTGAATGTTTTGGGGTAGTGTGGCTTAGTGGCATCTGCCTGGATAAGGTAATGTCAGATCCATGGTTTTCAGACTTATCAAATGCAGTGAGTATTAGAATAAAATAAAAAATAGTGACCAAATGTAATGGTTGAATTTATGTGTTAACTGGACTAGGCTATGGTGCCCAGTTGTTTGGTTAACACCAGTCTAGGTGTTGCTGTGAAAGGATTTTTTTGATATGGTTAATACTTAAATTGGTAAACTTTGAATAAAACAGATGGAAATTGGAAGGGGAGGTGAACCATGAGAGACTATGGACTCTGAAAAAAAACCTGAGGGTTTTGAAGGGGCGGGGGGTGGTGGGAGGTTGGGGGAGCCAGGTGGTGGGTATTAAGGAGGGCACGTATTGCATGGAGCACTGGGTGTGGTGCAAAAACAATAAATACTGTTACGCTGAAAAGAAATTAAAAAAAAAAAAAAGAAAAAAAACAGATTACACTCCATAGTGTAGGTGGGTCCCATCCAATCAGTTAAAGTCCTTGAGAGAAAAGAATGAGGTTCGCTGAAGGAGAGAGGATTCTGCCTCCATATTGCTTTTGGGTTTAAGACTGCAACATTAACTCTTTCTGGAATTTCTAGCTTGCCCTGCAAATTTTAGACTTGCCAGCACCCACAATTGTGTGAGCCAATTCCCTAAAATCAGTCAATCTCCTTTTCTGTGTGTGTGTGTACATATATATACATATATACATATTCATATGGATATGCATATATACATATAGATATGTTAAACACACTGGTTCTGTTTTTCTGGAGAACACTAAGTTAATCACTTACATAAGATTGTGATTTTAACTTTTTACCGACTAAGGACTTAAACAAAAATAAAAACCTACCATCTACTGCGGCTATTACTTTTTGAAAGAAAGAACAACTAATTTTCTACTCCTGTAATAGGAAAGATGTAATCTCAGGATACGTGGCAGTTCTGCTGATGGAATAAATGATATTCTACTACACAGATTATCACACTGCTCGACATTTTCATTTTCCGCACACAGGTGCGAATGTCCCAACCAGGTCTCAGGAGCTGAGCTGCAGGAGATCCAACTTCTGATTGTGTGGCAGAATCATCCCACCCTTACTCCTAAGAGAAATACTTTTCCCGGATATAAGATTGTGGGAGAGTAATAAGGTGTAGGACTTAGTCTTTTTTTTTGGGTTTTCCTTTCTCCAGACATTACATAGACAATCGTATAGCTGTTTATGAGCCAGGATAATTCTGCCATCTTTTCTCTTTTGTCACAGATGATCATAGAAATATCTTGCTGCAAAAACACCTCACAGTTTCTTCTTGAATGAAACCATACTTCCTTTATGTTCTTTTCAACTTAGTTCTGCTGTTCATACCAGGGGTGGGGGAGATTTTCCATGACAGCCTTCATAAAGTGTGTGATCCTTTTAGGATATGGGCTGGCAGTTCCCCTAAAGAGCACCGCGTTCAATGCCACTCTTCACAGCTGAGAGCACAGACACTAAGAGAAGAGAGGTAGAGCGGTGCCCGGCAGTGACAGAGGAGGGTTAAAACTCAAGTTCTCCAATGCAGTGTGGCAATGGCCTTCCTCTTTAGAACTTCCTCTTCTACCTCCATCACTTCCCATTTTGTTACTTCTTTCCCTTAGAAGTGCCATCCTCTTTTTACATTGCCTTCTCTTTGCTTCAAAGTTGCAGATCTGAAACTCTGTGTACCTGCACCTTGTCTTTCCTTCACATTCTGTATACTGACTAACTTCTTATAAACTGCCTTTTATGTGGGTTAGACACATCCCACTTCCCTCTGCTGATGCTTGATAACCAACTGACCTAGAAGGTCTTGCTTGGCCTTCACAAGAATCTTAGTCTGCTCTTCGAATGAAAAGAATTGCTTGAAAAGCTTGCTTGAGTTAAAGCTCCAGAATTGATTTTTTCCCGCTACACACTATCTGTAGTAGCTCTTCGAATTTCTCATTTTTCCTGTGTTTGAAATTTTATCTCTTGGATAAGGTTTTTGTGAATTTCCTTTTTGAGCCGCAAATGTATCTGAGTTTCAGATTCGATTTTCAGTAGCACTTTCAGTTTAGTTTACTCCAATTGCAAAAACAGTCCTACTCTGTATATATTGACAGCAGCAAAATCTGAACGCAAATGGAGAAACTAAATCAGCGGCAAGTCACGGACCATAATCTCTCTCTCTCCTGAACAGTCTGGCAAGCCTGTCTCTTGGAGCCAGGACCTCTCTCACTCCTCAGAAAGCAGCTATTTAGCATTTTACCACTTTTGAGTCTCCGACCCGCCATCTTTTCCTTTTCTCTCAAAGAAAATAGAATCAGCCAGGTGGAGGCTTTCTCACCTTACTCTCCAATGAATCTCCCTCAAACACTTTCATCTGTAGTTTTGCCTTCTCTCCAATGTGAAAGCCTGAGATGATCCTAAACTTCTTCAAAGACAAACCATTCTAGATGTGCTACCGTGTTCTGCCTCTTCCTACTTTACTGCTTTTATGATGACTACTTCTCCATCTGTAGCCTCTCCACTACATCTGTCTTCTCAGTATTTACTCATGATCAAGTACTTCTTAATTTAAAAAACATAACCTTGGATCCACGTCCTGACTTCAACTTCATTTATGGTTAAAATTCTTAGAGATCACACCCAGGTCCAACTATGTTACCTCTTTACCCACACTTAAATTCATTGTGATCTTTTGCTCCCAAAGGTCCGTTAAAACTGTTCTCATTGAATTTTTGGTTGTTAAATTCAGTGGACATTTTTCAGTCCTTATTAACTTAACCATGGGCTGGAATCCTTTTCAGTTGACCAAGAAAGTCTTCTTGGCTTTTGTATCCCTTGGCCCAAAGCCTACAGGGCTTGTGAAAGTTCCTGGCATATAACCAAGTCTCAATCTGATGAAAAAATTTAAATGGAAAATAGGCAGGAGCCAAATGGTGAAGGCTTTTAACACTGAGCTCTGAGGATTAATTTTCATTTTATTGGCAGTGGTCATCTAGAAAAGTATGAGCAGGGAAGTAATATTATCACATCTTTTGGAAAGTAAACTCTGGGGCAATGGATGATTGGTGTTTGCAAAGTGCCATGTAGACCAGCAGCATCAGCATCACCTGGGAATTTGTCAGATAAAAATTCATAGGTCCCACCTCTGACCTATTGATTCAGAAACTTTGGAGGTACAGTCAAGCGACATATGTCCTATGAAATTCAGAAGAACCAGTGTTATAGAAAAGGAACAGAGACAGAACAAGTGTGAGTTATCAAAGGCCTGAAATAGTCATGGAGGTGTTGGGAAGAGTGGGATACGTGGAGAAAGGTAGTCAACCACTGGATGAAGGCCTTAGGCATTTTTTGGGTAACTACTGGTTTACTTCTAAAGGACAAGCAATCCTAGTGCTGTCTCTGAGATCTCATTTGCACATTCGTTCAACAGATGCTTACTGGGCTGAAGTATTATCAGGGAGCACACAGGCAAAGCCCTGAGCTAAAGTTATGATCTTCACTGTTTATATTAAATCATCTGTTCCAAGATCCTGGTAGATAAAAACCATGAGCACTTTCAGTAATTAGTGGAGAATGGTGTCACCCCAAGTGTGAACCTGGCAGTTCCCCTAAATGAACACGTTTAACAGGAAAATGGATATCCTCATTACCAAAAGTTTACTTTCTTTTCAGAATTGCCCCATCATTTTCAGTTGATCCAACATGCAGACCAGGGGGTCCTGAGGGCTTTCAGCAGTTCACTTTTAGAAACCAACTGTGTTAAGATCTCAGAACAAGAGGGCATTGGACAGGGCCACCTGGATGGCTCAGTGGGTTAAAGCCTCTGCCTTGGGCTCAGGTCATGATCTCAGGGTCCTGGGATCAAGTCCCGAGGCAGGCTCTCTGCCCAGCAGGGAGCCTGCTTCTCTTTCTCTCTACTTGTGATCTCTGTCAGATGAATAAATAAAATCTTAAAAAAAAAAAAAAAAACGGGGGCGGGGGGCATTGGACGTGGACCCAGTGGATGAAGTGAGGAGTAACTGACTTCTTAGTTACAAGCCAGGGAAAGCAACTAGTTGACTTAGGTGGAAAAAATTTATTCAATGGGCAGAGATCACCCAGAAGGCTTGGAAACCAGCGGGAACAAAACGTCCAAGATTCATGGGCAGATTTACATAGATCAATGGCTACTCAATACTAGGTGCCAGGAGCTTACCTGCTGCCCTCACTGGATATTGGATACTGGGTGTTTTTCCTATTGATGGGCACTGCTGTTCTCAAGATGGATCCTCCCCTACCCAGATTCTCTGCTCTGCCAATCAGGGTAAGGTGTCTCAGATGCAAGAGAGGTTGGGATTAAGTTTTTGCTTCTAGAGGTGAAGGTGGTTTGTGCCATTTATTTTTATTTTTATTTTTTTGGTTTGTGCCGTTTGAACAATGGAATGGAATTCAGATGCAGAACACACACACACACACACACACACAAAGAGAAAACCACTAACACAAACTTGCAAGTCATGTGTAATTTAAGATAGTAGTGATCTAAGATATCATCTGTATCAGAAACCAGAAAACCTGTAAAACCTTTTACAGTAACTCAGAATACCAGTATATGTGATATGAAAAGGACATTATTTTGCCTGCTGCTCTCCCTCCTTTCTATCCAACACATGCACCTTTCTATCCAACACATGCACACCTACTTGCTAGGCTCTAAGATACCTGCAAAGAATTCCAGGCCCGATAATGACATTTAAAAATGAGGGAGAACAAATCATTTTATAAGAATTCCCATGAAGGCTTAGAAAGTGGGCAAGAACAAAGGTGATAAAGGAGCAGTAGGCTTGCATTTTACCTACTATTTGCTCTAGCTTGGTGAATTCAGGCTTAGAAAAGTGAAGTGACCAACTTCCCTTAACATCACAAAGTAGTTAAAGCTAGACAGAGGAGAACAATGTCATTTGTGGTCTGGTGCTCTTTCCAGTATGTTCTCCAAACCAGACTCAATTGGTCTTCATTGCCTCCTCTGGAAAACAAAGTGGTGTGACTTAGACCATTAGACATTCAAAAGAGCTTCTAGGATGGTTCCTGTTCTCTTACAACCCATTAAATGTTCCAGTTCTCCAACATCCCTTGTTTTGTATTCTGCCTCTGCTCTTCTGTATAACTGTCCTTGTTTCCTAATTTTAAGCTATCCAAAAGGATATACATTATTTTAAAAATCATTCGTGGGGAATAATTGTTAATTGTAAATAGTCAGATTCATGATGCTAATCACAAGTGACCTTGAATACTTTAATTTCTAATTTTCTTTTCACAGCCAATTTAAATGTATTCGCAACAGCTTTATTCATATTAGCCCTAAACTGGAAATAACTCAAATGTCCATCACAGGTGAATGGATAAACAAATTATAATACATTCATACAATAAAAGAACACTAGTCAGAAAAAAAAAAAGTCACAACTAGTGATCTCTGAGTTACTATGCAAGAATTTCAAAGCATCCAGTTGAGTGAAAAAAGCCAGAGGCAAGTGACTATAGTATATCCTCTATGAGAACATTTATGTGAAGTCCTGAAGCAGCCAAATGCAAGTTTTGGGGCTAGATATCAGAACAGTGGAAGGGAAACAGGGAATGCAGACACTAGCAAGGGGTGCAAAAGTTGATGGTTCTCCAGTTATGTATATTTGTTAAAACTCAAACACCACACGTAAAATCTGTGTATTTATTGTATGGAAAGTACACTCCAATTTAAAAAGTTGCCCAGATATCTAACAAACCACAGGAATCTTACTTCCTGTTTCTGGACTCTTGGGACAGAGGCAATAGTTAACTATCAAAAAGAGATTTTCACAAAACATTAAGATAAACTGTTAGAAAATGATGGTTAAGTAGATTCCCTAAGCCTGCAAAACCAGACCCTTCTTAGAGGTCAACAATTTAAGAAGAAAAATGCACATTTAAAAATATACGCTGAAGCTAACTGATAACAAAATATTATTTTATTGTTGCAAAATTAAAAAAGTAGACAAGCATATGTAGTTACAGTTCCAAGGCAGAACAATACAAATATATAAATTATTGCAGTTTTAAAAGAAAAAAATGCAAGGTAATGTCTAAAACGCTTTTAAAACAGACTTGTTTTTCACCACTAGTTTCGTTTTCTTTCCCCAAAGACCCAGCACAATTCTGTAAAGTAAATTTCTAACAACAAAGAGAGACCAGGTTCAATGGCCACAGTATGGGTTACTCAGCTTCAAAACAGGGTTAACACACACATACAAACTATAAAAGTAGGGATGATGGCACTTAACAGAAATCACTATGGAACGTTTTCTAAATTGCCACTTTTGGAGGCAGCAGAATGGAAATACTCTACATGTTTGAAGAAAAACACATTTACTAAAATTCCTTTTGAGGGGTGTGCAGTTGAGGGGAAGTCCAACTAACACTTTTGTGGAGGGGGTGAGGGCTCAATATTCATCTTCATGATTTTTTGGTTTTCCTTTGGTAAGCTTAAAATTGTGTACTAATTCAATATTACCAAAACGCATTAATAATTTGGGTTCTTTTTAAACTAACAAGAATAGTGCATGTATACGTTACAAACTAGGTGCTAAAAAAAACTTAGTGCTAGAGACTTGCTACCATGGTTTCATAGCAAGGTAACCAAGTTGCTGAAGGGGTGAGACTAAACTATAACAAGAGCAATTAGGAAGGGATGAAGTGAAGGCGAACACTGATGTGTCAGAAAAGACCTCGTTATTCTGCAGTAGTAGAACCCTCCTCCAACACCCCTTTGCTTGTGCCAGAGCCCTAGTACCTTATTATTCTGCTAAATAAACTCTTTCCCCCCTACCACAAGACTTAATGTGGCAAGAATAACCTATTGAAGGTTTTATCCCTTACTGATTCTCACCACAAATTTCCTCAAATAATTATTTCCACCAACCCTAAGTTAAAAATGCAATTAAATACTGAAATGAAAATCAATCGCCCTTGCTTTACAGCTGCATCTGAACAACAGATCTTTAAAAAGTTGGTAGGGTACTAAACTTTTTATTAAGTACTTAAAAATACTCAGATAGCTTACTTTAGCATAAGCAATATCCCAGTAAATCAGAAAAAAACACTATAAGAACTTTACACTGTACCATTTGAAAATTTTCATGTCACAACCTAATTTTATGGTCACCAACTGAACCTCCTTCTAAGCTACACAAATAATTTATTCTTTAAAAGTTCTTAAGTTTAGAGCATCTACATTTTGAATTGCATTTTATACTATTTAATAACACAAGCAGATTTCTTCTAAAACAAAATAAAACCCAAGCTGGTAAGCATTAACACACATACAAATAGATCCTCAAAATTAATTTAAAAAAACTTAGCAAAAATTGACAAGCTTCAACAGTGTAAACACCAAGGTAAAATATGTATCAACAAGAAAAGCACTTTAGACCATTTTCAGTGGTAAAGAATGTGATCAGATGAAAAACCCAAGAAATCTCAAGATGCCTGTCGAGATGCCAACAAAATAGAAGACAATTTGATTACATTTTTGAAATCACTTTCCAACATGAACTTGTTATTTTAAAAAATAATTCTCAAGTGTATACAAAAATGGGCACTTTGTGGTGAAATGAGCGTAAAACTTGAAGAACATTTCTTTGCTCCAACATCTAAGGAACTACATGATGGAACAAAACGCCACTAATATGCTCTCTGCATCACCTGTTACTGGGTCCTAAGTGCATGCCTTATTTTTTAACTTAACAAAAAAAAAAAAAAAAAGAAAAAAAAAAAAGAAAAAAAGAAAAAAAAAGACCAATTTGGATATTAAATGCTTTGATCAAAGGATGATAATCTCAAATTAAAATAGATTTTTAACTTAATTAAAAGTCTGAACAAATTTAAAAACTTTAATCTTGAAAGTGAATAGTCTTGTGTGATCAAAATTGCTTTCAACTTCAAGTTGATTTTTTTAAACTCAATTTGTCTAATTATGAAATCTAACATGAAAAAACATTAGTCTTATTTCACTCCTCCTAATCATTATAAGCTCTGAAAATGTTAGTAACAGCTGATTGGCAGTCTTCTTCCTTTTGCTGTTTTTGAAACTGATGGTATATACGAGATTTTCTTCTAAACTTCCTCAAAAAGTACTAACAACTACACTGAAGAATAGCCAAGTATGGTAACTAATATTTGTAGTATTTCATGTTCTCTCAAGATAGAACTTAACTCTGTCCCTTATTTTTATTTTTGCATATACAATAATTGCATATTCAATCAAGAAAACTAGGGGCGCCTGGGCAGCTCAATGGATTAAGCCTCGGCCTTCAGCTCAGGCTCCTGGGATCAAGCCCTGCATGGGGCTCTCTGCTCAGCAAGGAGACTACTTTCTCCTTTTTCTCTGCCTACTTGTGATCTCTCTCTCTGTGTCAAATAAATAAATAAAATCTTAAAAAAAAAAAAAGAAAAAAGAAAAGAAAACTAACCAAGGAATCAGTTTACCAAATATGTGGATAAGCTGCTGTACAAAATCCTTCAAGAAAAAATTCTTTTACTACCATATTCATCCAAATAAAGTACTAATGTGAGTACCAGCACCACAGATTTTTTTTTTTTTTTTTTTAACAGCACCTTTCCTTTGAAGAGCTTAGGTAGAAATATCTAAATGGAATAAACCAGAATCTCCAGTTAAGACCATAAGTACATGCACAATCCCACCCAATTGTTCCAAACTCAATTAGTAAAGCTACATATTTGCCAGAAACAAAGCAAACACTTTTCTTTGGATTAATACTGTTGCATTTAGGACTGCACCATATGGCTCATACTCTGGAAATATGCTACTACTGGTATCAAATGCAACACATCCCAAACTTTTACGCCTATCCCTAAGTGATACAAGTAGAAGCACAAACATGTGCAAGCACACTGGCTTGTAACATTCTTGATGAATTACGCCAAATAAGAGTAAAGTCAAATTAAAAAATGTGACCTAACAACTAAGCACTTTACTGGCATCATCAGGAAATGTCTTTATTCAACTTGTAAATTTATAAAGATTTTGATATTGCACACATTCAGTTTAAAGCTTATCAAAACTAAGGCAATGTATCCCCACTCCCTGGATTTTAAATTCATTTTGGATGACTCAAAGAATCGAGAAAAATTGAAAACATTTTTCAAAAGCTCTAAAAACAGTTACATCATACTTAAAACAAAACAAAACAAAATCAACTGCGATATCAATTAATACTCTGAGGCAAATTTAACACATCTTAGCATTACAAAAAGTTGTTTTCTACTAGATTGAAGCATTTCTTTGCTTAGTCAAATACTGTTTGTGTTCAAGACTAAAATCTGACCCAAGCCAGGGCAGGCTGCCAGATTTAAGATAGAAGTCATTCCTATCTTTATGCATGAAGCTGCCAAGCTAATGGGCTTTTCTGCAGATTCTTTCAAGCAAAAATCTTACCTCATAAATACATTCTAAGCACCAACTAAAAACAGAATTTAGAGCCCATTTTAATTCTGCACTGGTTATAGCTTTTACTACATAATACATTGTTAAAAAACATATCTAGCTGTTTGAGATGACCAGCTAGTTCAGAATTCTTTGGAAACATCACAGGCAACTTACAAGAATATCCCTTCAAAATGGGCTTATTTTTTTTGAATCAGTTTTTTCTGTGTCAAGCAGTCTTCTCTTCTCCTCCTTTAAATTCTAAAGTTTAGAAAAAAATACCTCACAATGTTTTCTTTGGGCACTAATTTCAGTGATGGGGCTAAGAGAATGTGGACAGTTTAAGGATTCTTGAACTGTATCTGCAGTGGCAAACAGAAGAATTTGAAGCTTTTTACAAAGATGGGACAACAATCTTGCAGCACATTCAATTTGATAGATACTACATTTGACTTGGAAGTGAGGGCTTGACTTACTCTGTCCAGATTCTAACACATCAAAGTCATTAGAATGGAAATAATAATGAAGTACAAGAGGCTTTTACTTCTACGGAGACAAGGTGACATACGAAAACTAGATTAGCATTTTCTTTCTTAACTAACTCAGAACTGCTTTTGCTGGAAAAAAAATAACGTCCTTTTTTTTCTTGGATACTTGCTTTAAAAAGTTATTAATTCCTCTTTCATAAGATTTATCAGAAGTCAAAACAATTCAACTAGATAGATTTCTACTCCAAAATACATTTATCTTTGGAAAACAAGGTAATAGTAAAAAGAGTGTATTAAGAGAATAAAATGCAGTAATATGAAATATGGATGAACATATTCACACAGGAAAGTGTAAATATAATATACAGTGGCAATCAAATACACATTTATAAAGAGAATGGAAAGGTACCTAAAATAGCATTTTTATATATAAAACTTTCATATTAAAATATTGCTCATAATAAATAAGAGGTGTATTATGAATTCCATTTCCCTCTTAAAATTATCTTTAGTAGTTCAGACTAATCTAAGGAGTTTTTAAAAATTTTTCTGTTGTTTTGATAGGTGAATTACATTAAAATATGTTTAATAAAATCACACTGTAACAATAGTCACATGTGGTAAATTAAGCAGGGCCATTTAGTAATTATGGGAAGAAAGATTCCCAAAACGAACCATAATGATTAATCCTAGAAGACTAAGACTGTAATGATCTGCTTTATTTGAAAAGATGTTAAATACTGCCTTTAGCTTTGCAAATTTAATGACCATAAAAAAATGGACTGTAACTTTCTTGCACGTCTTCAAAGTTGGCATGCCTAGCAGACCAATAACTGGTAGGGGCATGAGGGCAAAGGAAATAAGTGTAAGTTTAGTTTAGTTGTTTATGGGTAGGTGTGACTTCATTCCTGTTCGCCCCACTTGCAGACACGGTAACTTGGAATAGTTCTTGAGAAGCTGTTCGATGGCAACGTGGCGGACATGGAGCTCTGAGGCCAAAGAATCTTTTTCTTGAACTTGATGTGTCAACTCTTCAAAAACTTCTGTAAAGATTTAAAAGGTAGTTGAATACATAAGTGGGTTCAATTAGTATCTACTATGGCTTATGGATAGGAAGTGCCTATTCATACCCAGGTCTGGAAACCCCTCTAAGAGGCTTTGGAATCAGAGTACCTTCATTTCTGAATTCTTGTTCCTACGCTTTTATGAATCTCAGGCAAGTAACTTAAACCACATTTTCATTTCCTCTTATGTATAACCTCGATATTGACAGTAAGCACCTCATAGGACTACTGGGAGAAGTAAATGAGATCACGCGTGTAAAGTTCTTTCCACAGAATAAGCACTTGATAAACAGAAATTGTTACTACTATTTACTATTATTAATTTACGATTATTATTGTGACACTGGCTGTGAAGTTAAGGAAGGAAGGTTATGTAATCCTTAATCTGTTGAATGTGTGATCTCTGTAAGCACCTTAATGTCTCTGAAGTGGTTTCCTCACCAAAATGGAAATCAAATATTTAAAAAAAAAGGGAAACAATTGGGGAATTTGAACACTAACTGTTGTTAGTGTTAGCATACTATTTGATTACTAGCTGTCTTTTTCTTTTTTTTAGGGGTGATAATGAGGTTGTGATTACTTTAAAAAAAAAAGTTATGTTTTAGAGAAAATCCTGAAGTATTTGTGGACAAACAATATGTCGTCAGGAACCTGTTTCAGAATAATCCATGCTGGGGGTGGGAGTGGGGCGAAGGTATGGGTGCAAGTAGAGATGACAGAAAATTAGCTATGCTTTTGATAATAGCTGAAGCTGTTAAAGATGGGTCAAGGGGTTCACTATACCATTCTTGCTACTTCTGTGTGTGAAATTGTTTATAATTTGGAAACATCCACAAAACAGGGCTAATACAACCCAGCGGAACTTAGGGAGTACAAGTGTATGGTGCCTGGCACAATAAACTGTTAAGAAGGGCAGAGGTTCAGCTCAAAGGTAGAGGTCTCCAGGTCTCCATTTTTATTGAAACAAGAAAAACTTAAGTCCTCTTGATTTCATGAAGAAGTTGTTTTCTTATTCTTTTTGCTCTGGAAACTCCAATAGGTTCTAATCCCATTTCCAAATTTAAATGCAGATAAAGCTAATAGTGTCCTGTCACAGGGGATTTTCTGTATCAACATTTTCACAAGCATAAAACATTAACACTGATTCTTTACCCTGTATTTCCTGTCGGAGCTTTGCTTTCAGTTGCTTTACCTCACCAAGAGTCATCGAATTCACTGAAACATGAAAATATGTTAATTATTACCATAGTAACATGGGGAAATAAAACATCTACATCACTAATGCAATAGTTAATTTTTAAAAAAACATTTGCACTTATCTGCCACTGCAATATTCACTGGTACTTTAGTAGGAGCCATTCATGAACTCCTGAAGTATGGAGAACATTTTCAACCCACAGTAAGAAACATTTTACGTCACTCCCAGTACGCCTCCACCATCTGAATCAAAAGTTATGCCAGAGAATACTTTGTATTATATCCATTGGATTGTGTTATTTCCCTTTGTTTCAGTTTTTAAACAGTGCTAGAAGTCACTATTCATCAAGTTGATTATACTTAAGCACTACGTAGTTCAGGATGCACAGCTGGAAAAACACAAAAGCACCACGGAAATAGTTTGAAAAACTGATTTGTCTACCTTGTTATGTAACCTTAGGTAATTCATACGTATAAAAATATACCCGAAGTCCCTTCAAGCTCGAAAATCCCTTGACTTAGAGTAAAAAAATTATCTCAGCTTTGGGCACCTGGGTGGCTCAGACGTTAAGTGTTTGCCTTTGGCTCACACTGTGATCCCTGGGATCGAGCCCTGCGTCAGGATCCCTGCTCAGTAGGGAGCCTGCTTCCTCCTCTCCCACTCCCACTAGTGTTCTCTCACTGTCAAATAAATAAAATCTTTAAAAAAAATTGTCTCAGCTTCTGTGAGTTTTTGCAGAAATAAATACAAACTGAAAGGCTCACTTTTTCCAACTTTAAAATAAGTGCACACATTACCTTTGTCCTTTAGTGAAATGTATGTCAGATTGTGGCTTTTGAAATGCCACCCCCAGTCAGTGTTGTAGGGATGAGCAATGGGGACAGTGTGTGTAAGCCAATGCTTGAAGATGTACTTGTAAAACTACAGGAACTCTGAACTTCCTTCTGTTTGTCAATTGCATTTAGTTTAATAAACTTAAAATGGCAAAAGATATGACGGACTGTAGAATTCGAATGCTTTATGACACAATAAGGAGTATTTCAGAGAACTGATGGAGAATCTAAGACATCTCATTTTTGGGGGGATAGATGAGGAAAGGGCAGACGGAAAGAGAGAGAGTCTTCTTGGGGGGCAGATGGGGTGGAGAGACAGACTCTTAAGCAGACTCCACGCCCAGCACAGGCCCAACACAGGGTTTCATCTCACAACCCTGAGATCACGACCTGAGCTGAAATCAAGAGTCAGACGCCTAACCGACTGAGGCACCCAGGTGCCCAAAACACCTCATTTTTGCTAAGGTGATCCTGTCATTTAATTAAGCTATAAAAATCTGTAATTCTACAGCCAAATTCTTGAAATACCACATGTATAAAAATGTAAAAAGAAAATAAAGTCACCAAAACTGCAATCACTACCTTTCTCCCCATTTTACTTACATTCCTCTCTGCTGTACCGTGGATGCTGAGTCCGGACATCAGCCTCTGGATTAGAGATTATCTCTTCTTTTTTCTGTGCCTGGTTGTGACTGCGAGGCCACAATACACTGTTGTGGCATAGAGTGGCACCTGAATCTTGCAACATTGCAAGCCCGAAGTCTGTATTTCCCCTGTGCTCCAATATGCTTTGTGAACAGTTTGAGAGCCCGCCTGTACTTCCATCTATCCACTTCGCAGAATACTTTGGAACTTGGGAGTCAAACTGTGGGAGTAACTTCTTATCTGGCTTATGCCTGAAATTTAACAAGTGATGCTGGGGATTTTTAGAACATTCAGAATCAGAATCCAGATCCTTATTTTGTGCATACTGTACAATCCAGTTTATCTTCTTACTCAAAATGGTTTTAACTTCTTCATAAGTACTTTTTGAAAGTTTAGATCGAGGACAATCCTGGTTTGCAATCAAATGGTATTTTTCAAAGCAGTCTTTATGGCCCCTTAGTGATTTGGTGTGCAGGAGATTTGATTTTGGTACTCCTATAGAAAAAAAAGAAATAGAAGTCTTAACATTTTGTTTAAAAGTTTAATATATACAAAAATCTTAGTAAAACACAGATGTCAGTTTGTGGTAGTTTGTATATTAAAGGAAAAATACTGAAGAATATTGTTAATAATATAAAACATGGTCTAATAATTTCTTTTTCAATTGAACTATATATTCAGTAAAACTAAATTCTTGTAAATAATAAAGGCCTTCCCAAGGATGTTGGTCCAGAGGTATGCTATTGCGTAGAATTATAAACAAGTACTACCAAGCCATCAGTTTACATTCACAAAATGTGGGCCTTTACAGTATGGTGCTTTGTTCACTACTTCTCCTCCAAGTACACACTTGTAATAATTTCTATTGTAAGGCTCTATAAGAGAAATGTGTGACCATTTTTTTCCAATAAACACACAATCATATTCTTAAATTAGTCATGTTTCGCTGGATACACCAGAACCAGAAAAATACACACTAATGAAAGCCTCAAAAAGTCAATGAACTGGTTAGATTTATTTTTTTAAGAAAATGAAAGCATCTAAAATGTCTTCTCATTTCTGTTTTCGCTTACTAAAACTTTATCAAGATAATTTTACCTTCTAGAAGAAACACATTACACACAATTATTTTTCATACTGCAGTAAAGTCAATCCACTAGGACATAATAACAAGTATAATTCTTTAACTCACAAATGTTTATTATATACCGTAAGTAGCCGAAATAGTCTTATTACACTTTTCTACCTCCCACCATTAAAAAAAAAAGATTTATTTTATTTGTTTATTTTATTTTTTATTTTTTTTTATTTTTTAAAGATTTTATTTATTCATTTGACAGACAGAGATCACAAGTAGGCAGAGAGAGGCAGGCAGAGAGAGAGAGGAGGAAGCAAAGCAGGCTCCCCACGGAGCAGAGAGCCCGATGTGGGGCTCGATCCCAGGACACTGGGATCATGACCTGAGCCGAAGGCAAAGGCTTTAACCCACTGAGCCACCCAGGCGCCCCTATTTGTTTATTTTAGAGAGAGAGAGAGAGAGAGGGAACGCTGAGTGTGGAGAGCCGCAGTGGGAGAGGGACAGGCAGACTGCCCTGAGTACAGAGCCCAATGCAGGGCTCAATCTCATGAACCTGAGATCACGACCTGAACCAAAATCAAGAGTCAGATGCCAACTGACTGGGCCACCCAGGCACCCTTCTATCTCCCAAGTTTTAAATAGAGCTTAAGTAGGTCATTTCAATTGTTTTTTTAAGATATAGGTATTGAATACATTTTCAAATAACACATTTCTTAACACAGAATACCTTCATACATTTTCACAAATTCAAACTGTATTATTAAAGTCAAACAGCAGTGCTTTTATAGTGAAGGTGAGTAAGGGATGGGGAGCTGAAATTTAACACCTGCCAGAATTAACCAGTGTAAATCTGCTTAGTGTTGACAACAGGGTAAGTAGAGAGCCACTCGGTGCTAGGTTAAAAAAAAAAAAGAAAAAAGGTTTTAGCTGACTCCTCAGAAAAAAATTACATTCTGCATTCATCCTTTGTTTTAAAAATTGAAGCTGTAACAACTTTATTAACTGAACTCCAAACTCTAGGCCTAATAGTAAGACAATGAAGTATTTGCACTTTAATGGTATTAAGTCAGGTATAAAAGTGCTTGTATTAATTTATTCTAAAATGATGTAACATCAGCCAATGGTGGGACCTGCTGAGTCTTCCAAAACCAGTGCAAATGGGCTACTGGTTCCTCCATAAGCAAGCTATGTGAGTGCACCTGCTGAGCAGTGATAATGTAATAAGCATATGGGAAACTCAAATATCTCAGACTTGTGTCTTCCACTGAGCACAAAAACTGAACTTAAACGGACTTTCATACACATTTTATTTCCGCCTTTGCTACTTGTACTGCAGTTGTGTGTGTGGGTATGTTTCTGATTTTAACCAGTTATTGTCTGATGAGGTCAAATTTCCAGCAAAATTAAGATATTTAAAGTGCAAACTCTCAAAGCTCTATTTGATAACACAGTGTACTCTCTTGAGACTGGCATACATTAACACAAAAAGGAAATTTACAAATCTGGCTTATTAGAATAAAAACATTAAAGTTTTATTATATATGTTTAAGACCAAAGGTAAGATAACAAGTAGGTGGTACAAATTATAGACAAAATAAATAGTTCCACTCTGCTATTTGATTCTAATAGTACTGCTCTGGATAAACAGCGGGTGGGCAGAGAACCTGAACTTGCTTATTTTACTAATCGGAAGATCGATTAAGGAGCCGCCTTACTCTGCAGCTCCCTTCAGTCTCATGGCCGACATGCGGCCACAGCCAATCCCTGAAACAGCCAACAGTCTCGTTAACCCAAGGCCACAGCTTAATCCATTGAGCAATGATTTAGTTGAATCTAATAAACACAGTAAGTTATAGGTTTCTCCTTCTGTCTATATGAAAGGAAGTTCTTTGGCAAATAAAACAGGTTCTAAATTATGCTACAGAAATTACTTTTTGGCTGTTACTTTTGTGGGCTTTTGGTATTTATGTAGAAACTTCAAAACTTATTGATAAAAAAATAAAAAATTATACGAAATGATGAATTTTGTGATATACCCAGCAATTTAACAGCAGGTCAATATATGTCTATTTGAAGAATAACGTGGGCTTTTGAAGGTAAAGATTTTCCTTATCCAACGTTCCCTCTTAGTAATTTGTGGAATACAACTTTTCTATTTTTTTTTTTTTAAATTTTATTTATTTGAGAGAGAGAGAATGAGAGCAGGCCAGCATGAGAGGGGGAAGGTCAGAGGGAGAAGCAGACCCCCTGCTGAGCTAGGAGCCTGATGTGGGATTCAATCCCAGGACTCTAGGATCATGACCTGAGCTGAAGGCAGTCGCTCAACCAAATGAGCCACTCAGGTGCATGGAATATAATTTTTCTTTCTTTAAAAATATTTTTTCTTTTAATTTTTACTTAAATTACCTCAATGAATGCTAGGAACCCAGATAAGAACATGATTACATGCATATAAATAATCTTTTGAGATAAAGAGCAAATCAGAGAACTACAATATTCAATTTGCTGTGCAAATACATAAATGTAACATAAATGTCAGATTCTCGGAGATACTCACAAGAAAAAGTCACCTACAAAAGACATGAAAACAAGTGGTTCCTCAAACAAACCCTGCCTCAACCAAATGCCTTTTCCTCCACTCTCAGTACCCAAATCCCAAATCCATTTCTCCTCCTCAGTTCGGCACCACAGACCACTCAAGGAAGAAGCCTACGGTCCTTGACAGCTCCTCCCTTTACCCATCCCAAATGTTTTGCCGTCCATTTCGATGGCTTTTCTTCTGCCGTAAAATCTAGCAGTACAGCACCCCAACTCGCTTCACCCGCAGATCACCTCTCCCACAACACTGTCAGGTCATCCCCATCTCCTGTCCAGTTCTTACTCCAAGAAACTTCTTTTAACCAATATACCCGGGTTGGTTGATCAGACTAGATTTTGCAGGTGCCTCTTCTCCAGCTGGAAGTTCTGTGACAAAGGGGACCATATCTGTTTTACATGCATCCTCGGCATCATGCCTAGCACATGGTAAGTACTCAAGAAAGGGTCATTAAACAAATAAGGGAAAATTTAAATTATATTTAAAACAAACAAACAAAACTTACTACCAATTATCATTCAAAGTCTACACAATGAACTTTTGCCCATCCAAGTAAAGGGAGCCAGGCTGTGCAGTTTTGCCAGGGTACTCAGAGGTTAATGAAAAAAAAAGCCATCTTCCAGTGAAGTTACTCCCACATTGAGTTTAATGGGCCATTAGTCTGAAGAACTCATGAGTGGCGCTGATTAAGAGATGGCAATCTTGTGGCATCATTCAATCTGACAGGCAAAATCCTGAACTTCTCCGTGGTATAATTTTAATAGAATTTACACACAGTGAATATATAGGTGGCTGTTTTATGCTGACTGTAGCTCAATACCTTTAATTTTGTTAAACTCTCTAACAATTTAAAACTTGACTGAGTTTTAAGGTTCAATTTGAAAATGTTTGTTTTATAAACATGGTTTAAAATATCCCACACAGTAGCAGAGTTAACAAAAAATTAAAAAATATAATATAAAAAGTAAAAGTATAACACATTATACTTTTACATTATACTAAATATAAAAAGTAAAAGTATAACACATTATACATATATAATACAGGAACTACTTCGTATATTTGAACAGATACTTTTTAGTCTAGCAAAGAATGTTGAGTAGCACACTTAATTTGTATCTGTGATACACATGCCATTTTATAAACTCTTGAAGCGATTTTGTTTTTTTCCACTTCATCAGTTTGAATTATTGTAAGCGAAACAACCATTGCTATTATCAGAGATCCCAGTGAGTTTGCCTACTGACTTTTCAATTTTAATTGCATTTACAAGTGTAAACAGCTCTGAGCACTAATTTGTTCCTTCAGCAGCTTTTGAGAGGGAATGAATCTAAACACAATTAAATGAGTTGATATTTTTGAGGAGCTGAGTTATAAGGAGTTTCCAAACCAGGTCAACAAAAATTGCATTACAACTCCCTTACTAATAAAGAAGTTGAAGGCCAATGTACTTCACATCCTAACTATTATGAAAACTTCTTTAAAACATACTTCAAAAATGTCCTTGTAATTTTTTTTTGTCATAAGGTCATCATTATTAGAGAACCAAGACTTTAACTGGCAACCATAATTTCTTTTATTAAAGTACTAGTTTCCTCTGGATAGAGGCCAGTTAGAAATTTATATAGGCAGTATATTTCTATATGAACAGTGGTCTTTTAAAAAGTTAAGCTGTTCCTATTCAATAGCTTTCTTTTTTATCTTTTCCAACTTTCAGCTCTGATTTTGTTATACCATTCTCACATACTTGGAAAACTCTCCCACTAACCCATCTGGCATGCTATCCTCATTTCTATTCTTTAAGATAAATTTACTTTTAAGAAAATTTGGTTAAACCCATAGAAGTGCAAAAACCACTCAAATATACAATTTTTTTTTTTTTTTTTTTGGTCTACCTACCACCATGGCCCTTTTAAAACAAGGATATCTCCATGCTTATATTTAATCTGCCTTTTGTAGTAACATATTTTTTCCCCTCAAGTCAGATGATACTCTAAATGGTGCTACAAAATAGGCACAAACCCCAAACACTTATCAAGTTCTATTACATGTCCCATCACCCTTGGATTTTACCCCCAGCCTCTGGAAGACCTCTCATTTGTGATTTGGTGGTAATGAGGTAGGCTAAGCAATCTTTTCTTAATGTCCACCAGCTGGTCCTGTCAAAGAGCATGCTTCTCAGCTGACTACACTGATGTTACTGGCTTTATGCTTCACACATTCTTGAATCTTATCATCTAGCTGCCTTATTTGTGCTTACTCTCTGTCAATTAGACTTCATTTTGAATTTGATTACTTGTCTCATTTCCTAATCAAAGGAAAGGCTTCTTCCACTTTGGTGCTCCCCAGGCACAGCGTGTCTAATACAACCGGTAGTTGGGTGTAAAGCAGTAATACATGGCAGGAGCAGACTGGACAGCCTGAAGGGAGCAGCCATGAGTTACTTCAGACATAAAACAGAATTATAGAACTGGCAGTATTGGTTTTCCAAACTGTGGGTTTCTGTGTTCTTTCTTAATATTTAAATAAGGCAAGAAAATGGAGTTAGGAATTTGAGTTCCAGGCTGTTAACATGCTGTGAAGAAATTTTAAACACACTACCTTCCAATATGACCAACATTTGTGCAACATTTCATGCAGTTCTGCTTCAAAATCTTTTATATGGACGCTCACATTTTGCCCAGTTTAAAGAATTTTACGAGTTAAGGTGTTTTTATTTGATGATCTTCTCTTGGTTGCTAAGAGAGCAAGGACAAGTACCTGCACGTTTATGTGCTGGCCATATGAAGAAGAATCCTGAGCTTACGTGTTCTTTGTAAAAATGGGAGGGGAGCTAAACTTTGTTGTACCAAGAAAGACTGAAGGGATTAAGAGGTTAAGTCTTTGTGAGGATGATTCCAATTTTGGACCAAAGGAAGAGAGGAAAAGCTCTATAGCTCTATAAGCAGGGACAGCACACCCACAACCATATTGCAGACAAGTCTTGGTTAGCCTACAAGTGTTTGAAAAGAAAAAGACACACACACGCACACTTGAAAAGAGAAAGATATATATATATATATATATCCACTTAGAATTTGGTTTCTCTTAAGAACCAAATCAGAAGTCTGGCAGCAACGGGCTAGTTATGAGAAGAAGCTGTCTGAAAATAGGGCAAGTGCTATTTAATTCGAAACCGTTTTATCATTTCCTTCATGACCGTGTAAGGAACCTGTGACCCAGCAGGTTATGCAGCTGTGTTCATTAGTGACACTGGTACTGTATTGAGACTATGCAGTGATATCAGGTCTGAACTGCTTTGGTATAAAAACTGCTTGTTCTGATGATGCTTTTCTTTTTTTCCCAATGATGCTTTGACACCTAACTTGACCAGGCTATTCTCCATCTGATGAGCAAGCAGGAGCAGCCAAGCTAGGATTCAAAAAGAGTTATTACTGTTGTATCTACTGGCCATTACAGCCAATCACAGTGGAGGATGCTCAGATAGTCTATCCTGTCATGAGACTAAAGGTAGGAAATTAGATCAATGGTGGGAAGGCAAGAATAGAAAGTTGGAGCACCTGCTTCCTTCCCACGCCCATGACTAGCTAGGCTTCTATTTTTATTGGTTGTTTTACATGCCTTCATGAGTATAATGGTTTTTTTTTTTTTTTAAAGATTTTATTTATTTATTTGACAGACAGAGATCACAAGTAGGCAGAGAGGCAGGCAGAGAGAGAGGGGGAAGCAGGCTCCCTGCTGAGCAGAGAGCCCAATGCGGGGCTCGATCCCAGGACCCTGGGATCATGACCTGAGCTGAAGGCAGAGGCTTTATCCCACTGAGCCACCCAGGCACCCCAAGTACTGTGGTTCTAACAGTGTCCTATTCCCTCCTACTCCATGCCTTTAGCTGAAGAGTCACTTAAGAGTGTGTCAAATTCAAGTACCAAACATACTGTTTAAAAGTAATAGGTAATTGCTTATCTCTGCATTTAGCAGATGGAATTGCTGGCAACCACAATAAGCCAATACACAGATGGGTTCAGCAACTTGCTTTTCCACATTTGGAGAATCATTGGCCTAAAGAAAGATATACCAACAGGTGGACTTTAGACAGGAGATTGCAGC
Source organism: Lontra canadensis (assembly GCF_010015895.1). NCBI lineage: Eukaryota > Metazoa > Chordata > Mammalia > Carnivora > Mustelidae > Lontra > Lontra canadensis. The sequence goes on along the minus strand of NW_022631056.1, from coordinate 4,030,994 downwards.
TTAGGATGTTTACTCCATTCTAAAGTTTTGTGTGTGCTAAGAGAAGGATTAAGCAGTTAAACAGCTTAATCCAGTGAATGAATTATAGGGGCAAATTTCAGTGAGCAGGAGTTCAGAGACAGAATGTAAAAAGATAAACCGCCATCTCTAATAACCAAGGAATTGAGGTCTGGGATGGAAAGGAGATCTATAAATTGAAATGACTTGTTAAAAAGAGAACCTCTCAGTGAATTTTACTTTTTCATTGTAACAGTTGGCACCCTTGGGAGACACACCTACATAACAACTGTTTATTACTAACAGTACAAAAAAGCAACAATTCCCTAATTTAGCTACCTGTTTTTTAACTAGCAATGTCCAGTAGAACTTTCTGTGATGATGGACAGGTTCTGTATCTGTGCTAGCCAAACAGTAGCCACTAGCCACCTGGAGCTATTAAGCATTTGAATGTAGCTGATATGACCAAGGAACTAAAGTTTTAACCTTATCTAATTTTAGTTAAGTTTAATTACCACATTGTAGTGAGATTACCAAATTGGACAGGGCAGTTTGTCCAGAGGTAATTAAGCAAAAGGGTACTTGGCATGAGAACATGGATGGAAGCTACCCATGTTCTTACTGATGGTTTCATATGGGATACTAAGCATATAGTATCTGGGATACTATAGTATCTGGGATACTATAGTATCTGGGATACTGGGATAACAGTAGCATACAATACAAAAAGCTAAATTTGTTTTTCTAGAACATTAAAATATGTCAAATTTAGACTATTTTTTAAGTGGCACAATTAAAGCTGCACTATAAAAAGTTTTAAGTCAATAATCCAACTGACCCAAGTAAACCCCTACTTGTTCCATTTTCCCCAAAAGAGCTTTAACTGAGTTTAGATATTTACTCTAAAATTGTTTTTGTGCACAAAGCTGTCATAAAAGACTCCTGAAAAGCTACTCAAATTAACTGTAGTATGATTGTGAGCTATCAGTTTTAAATATCTACTTATATGTGACACAGAAAGACTCTAATTTGCAGAACCCCCACCCCCCCAAGCCCCCAGCTTTCCTAAAATTACAGGTTCAAAAACCAGAAATGTGATAGGGGTATGAATTCTTTGCCCTTTATCTCCTGAAACCTGGTTAAGGTTCTGAATGATTGCTCTTACAAATAAGAAAAACAAACTGAAAAGCTGTCCCATAGTTATTTTAAAACCTCAGTTTTGCATCTCAACTTTGTACATACATTGGAATCACAGTTCTTAAAACTCTAAGTTCTTAAAATTCTTAAAATTCTATTCCTTAAGTAAATGCTAAATGGCAGAATCTAGTAGAGATATATTAGCTAGTGAATTTGAAAGCATGTATAATTCACTTACTACTATAGGTAGTAAATGGTAAAAGTTCAGGTTGATGGGAAACAATCATTACAATTCATTAACCAGTTGACATAAACTAAAGTTAAAAAAAAGCAATGACAGTTGATAAATCATACCGCAAAATGCTAAAATAGAAAATTGTGACCATGTATTATAATTGCATCAAAGTAATTCTACAGTAGAAAGAACGAAACAAAGGGGTCAGAGAACTGACATATGATAAAATTTTCCCATAATGAAACAGATAGTTTTTTTTTTAATTGGAAGATTACATGGTATTAATTCAGCAGTAATGGAAGCCATTAAAACAAATGATAGGACTGTAAATTGGGACATGCCTCTGATCTAAAAGTCTACCTCTGGGAATTTAAGCTACAATGGAATGGGGATTTAATCAGACAAGCATAAAAGATGTACATATAAAGATTAGTACTGGTAAACTGCAAGGAAGCTAAACATTCATCAATAGGATAGTGGTTAAATAAATTAGGGTACAATGGGATGCAACTTTAAAGAAAAAGTGGTAGAATTTAACATGAAAAAGATGTTCCTAATATTATAAATGAAAAGGCTGCTTCTTAGTTGGTACATATAGTTTGACTTCATTTTTTAAATACAATATACTGGAGCGCCTGGATGGCTCAGTCGTCAAGCATCTGCCTTTAGCTTAGGTCAGGATCCCAGGGTCCTGGGATCCAGCCCCCCATCAGGCTCCCTGCTCAGCAGGAAGCCGGCTTTCTCCCTCTCCCACTTCCCTGCTTGTGTTCTCTCTCTCTCTGTATCTCTCTCTGTCAAATAAATAAAATCTTAAATACAATATACTATACCTGTGTGCAAATGCACATACATAATCTACTGCAGAAAATAATTTAGAACATACCAAAAGTATCAAGAGATTGATGGTAGATAGGTGGGCCTATGAATCTTAACATTTTTGTTGCATCCTGTATTTTGATTTTTCTATAATAAGCATAATTTGCTTTTTCAATGAAAAACATTTAAAGAATGCCTATGAAGAAATACATTTTGGTTTGGGAAAGAACACAGCATTCCTTCGTCCAAGACAAATTATGCTTTAAGTATTGTACTGTATGTTCCAACTAAGTGAAACAATAAAGACTGAGCTACTGAAATTGTAAAAGACACACACATGCCTAAAATTCTCAAGTTTTATCAAGACTGTGAGAATTTTCTTAGACTAAAAATGTATGTAGCAAGGAAAAGGATCTACCTTCAAATGAAAACAGTTCTCCTGCACCCCAAAAATCAGCAGCTGCTACATGAGGGAAATGATGAAAGGTAGAGCAGAAAAACCTAGTGAAATCAAATCACAGAAAGGTAAACTCAGGGGCACCTGGGTGGCTCAGTAGGTTAAGCATCTGACTCTTGATTTCAACTCAGGTATCGCAGGGTCGTGAGACTGAGCCACATAAGGGGCTCTGTGCTGGGTGTGGAGCCTACTTAAGATTTTCTCTCTCCCTCTCTCTCTGCCTCCCCCCCCCCCAAAAAGGTTAACTCAGAATAAATTCAAGCCTCCTCAATGTACATAAAACATTATTTTGTCAATGGAGAAGCTGTTCAATATACAAATCACAGGAATCTTTTCAGTACTATTTCATCTTTTGAGATGAAATGCAAACAGAATCCTTCTATATCTGAATTTAAATACTAACATTTGCATCACATACTAAATATATTTACCACAGGGCTTCTATATTCATCATCTCCTCTATATAATACATGTACTCCCAAAAGTTGAGCTGTCGCATATTAGGAGAAAGGAGAAGTAAATGGTGTTTAGAACAGAGGAAAAACTTAGACAAAGACATGGAAGTGAGAAAGAAAGGGAGGGAACCGGAGTGGAAAGGGCAGAGATGGAGGGGGCACCCCTTTGGAAGAGTAATGAAAGATCCAAGTGGCCAGTTGAACGGATATCATAACACATCTTAAATGTCATGTTAGGGAGGGGTACCTGGGTGGCTCAGTGGGTTAGGCCTCTGCTTTTGGCTCAGGTCATGATCTCAGGGTCCTGGGATCGAGCCCTGCATCGGGCTCTCTGCTAAGTGAGGAGCCTGTTTCCCCCTCTCTCTCTGCCTGTTTCTCTGCCTACTTGTGATCTCTGTCAAATAAATAAATAAAATCTTAAAAAAAAAAAAGTCATGTTAGGGAGCTAATGACTTAACCTGAAGAAAATGCCAAGGAGTCAGTAGATAGTTCTAGGACAATGAATGACACGAAGAGATCTGTACTTTAAAGACCTTTCTCAATACTGAGAGAGAACTGGGGGTGCAGGGCAGTGATGGGGATAAAGGGACTAAATTTATGAAATGAATTAAGTGGTCTTGAGGAAATACTGGTTAAGGAGGAAAAAGGGCCTGGACAAAATTATAGCAGTGGGAATGAAAAGTAGGGAACAAATGGGAGAGAACCAATAGAACTCAAAGACAGACTGCAAAAAGAGGGTGGGTGGAAGGAGCGGGGTAGCAGATAGGACCTGTTGCTAACTAACAGGCCAATTCGCCTTTGTATATCAGAAAATCATCCCGGCCAGAGCACACAGCTTGAACAGCAGAGCCTAGGTAAGATTTCTGCCCTATACATCCATGCACCTACAAAACTCTACATGGAAAGTCCTGAAGAACCTCGAACTCTTCATTCACTAATGGTGCTTTTTCAAAGCTTGCTCCTGAGACCACCTGCCCAAGAGTTAGCTGGGATTCTTGTTAAATGCAAATTTCTAGACTCAACTCTAGACCTACTGAACCAAAATCTTTGCATAAGGAGCCCCCAGTATCATGTGAACAAAAGATGAATGAAATATAAATTACATGTGTATATGGAAGTAGAGATAAATTTAGTTCAAGAAACGAATTCAAGACACATTCAGAATATCTAACTGGAGGGGTCTAGCAAGCAGTTGAATGTACAGATCTGGCACTTAGAAGAAAGATTTGGTTTGGCCTGGCACTGTGTTTGTGGTAAAGTAAAGGTATGCTTGAAGACACTGCAGTGAAAGAAATCGAGGAGTGCAATATGAGAAGACAAGAACAAAATTCAATGAAACACCAGTATTTCAGGGATGTATAACAGTCAATGAACCTGGAAAGACAGAAAACTGGATAGAAATAAGAAGACATATATTTTATCATAGAATCCAGGGAGTCAAGTATTTCAAGAAAGTAGGAAATGTTAAATGTCAGATTTTGAAAATGGTGACCAATTATAGGGCGCTGAAGAGTGAGATGGGAGGACAGACAGAGGAGACCTTTAATGAACGCTACTGTTTTAAGAACTATGGTTTAAAGGAAAGAAAGAATTTTCACTTGATTTTTCCTTTTAAATATGGGAGACAAAAGCATTTCTGCCCTTCTAATCATCCTTTTGGTCAATCTGGCAGGGTACAGAGATGATAACTGTAGGTAGGTAAGATGATGAGTAAGCCCAATATAAAACAAATGGAGGAGAGGGAAAATAAATGAATTAAGAGTGGGAGGAAGAAGACGGTCTGTAAAAAGCATGAAATTTTTCTATATCTACACTTAACTGGATTAATTAAGATCTTAATTTCTTTCTCAAGACACTCATGGCTAGTATTCATCAGACACAGTTAATAAATACACTGGTAACCTAAAAGTTTTCTGGAGAACTTTCTGATACAGTATGTAGGAATTGTATTTTATCTATATTGTATTTATTCTACTTTGTAGTAGAAATACAGCCAGAATGTTGCTTGACATTGAGTTGAAAACTGTTGATATCCTGAAAATATTCTGAGAAGCCAAAGTAACATAGTCAAGATTATAAAGGAGACTTTTTAATAATAATAAACAGAAATGTTCTCAGGATAAATATTAATAGTGCTAATGAGGAAGTAGAAAGAATACAAAAATTTTAACATATTTTATGTATGTGTAAGTATCTTATGTTAATTTTGAAATATTCCCCAATGACACTAAACTTCCTCAACATGTGGGCTGTTTTCAAATCAGACTGGCAATTTTTGTTCCTTAAATTCATTGTAGATATTATTCCACCAGTTATCCCAAGTTTTAGATATTAAAAATGTCATTTAAATATATTTATAGAATACTTTATAGAGACAGGAAGGTGCTTTTAGTGTCTACTAAAATCTCCACATTACTACATAGGAAATGAACATTAAGTGTGAATTTTAAGTAAGATAATACACAGAAAAATATATTAGTGACTGAATTTATACCTCATAAAGGGAAATAATCCCTTATCCTCTTCTAACATGCTATATAATTCCTTTATTCTACTGTCTTTTACCTCCTCTCAAGTAAATTTTGCAATGGTGGGATTTATGTTTGTTTTGTTCAATGTTTTATCCTCAGCTACTGGAATAATTTCTGGCAGTTGCTCAATTAATATTTACTAAATAACTGAGCTTAAAGAATTGCCATGGACCCAACCACATAGCTTTAATTATGATATTTAGATTTTAATTGGTATGTACAAATCATTATTCTGCCTTACTGGTATATAACTGAGAAAGTAATGGCAAAAAGCAACCAAAAATAGATATACTAATTTAAAATTATTTGTAAATAAACGACATTCCCTTATCACAAACTATAAATCCAAGGCTGTGTTTAATGGATTTATTCCCCTTATCAAAAGCCTAACAGATGGTGTGCCAAATTGGATTAGCATAATTTAAATCCACTCTAACTAGAACTATAGTTAATATCACATTTTCACAATTTTTCAGTGTTAGCCACTTTGGTTTCAATCCCATGCATTTTTCATATATTTGAAAATATCTGAAATTCAACTATATTTGAAATTCACAATGTTAATTTCCTATATAACGTGGAGATTAAATTTAAGGTGCTGTAAAAGTACCTTCTAATTTCCAAAGTGCTATACAAATATAAAGATATGTTGTTTTTATATATTTAGTAATAAACCCTTGAAAATTACAAGTTTTATTATTACAATGTCAACACAGGTGCAATATTTCTATGTATGTCCTAAATATTTCTAAAATGTTCTATTGATACAGTTAAGTTCATTGCTCATTATCTTCTAAACTCAGAAACTAGAAAACTCACCTCATAAACTACCCGTTTCTCTCTCTCACAGCATCCCCCGGCACTTATTGGGGCTGATGAGCAAAAGGAACATCGTGTGCGATTCCAGAAATGGTGCTAACATTTTCACTTGTGTTTGCACTGACTGCCTCCTTTACTCAGAACCCTAGTTCTTCTTGAGAGAAAGACTAATCAGGGCATGTGAGCCTCCATTACCTGGATGGTTAAGAGGAAGAGAACAGCATTAGAACCACTACCCTCATTACCAGCTGACATCTGCATGATTCTAGCAAATGTCAGTCTACGCTCCACTAGCTAATCTCTTCTGGGCAGGAATGATAAGACAGTCACCTGTGTGTGTCCCTTCTCTCTGATCATTACCAGTCCAACCCAAGAGTTCTAAAAACTGTATTTTCTTGAAAGATTGTTTGTTGAAATTATAATCTATATGGAGACAGCATCACTCCACTCTTCGGTCAACAGAAATGTACATTTTCAGATATACCAATGAACATGGATGAATCAAATAATATATGGGTAGAAATAATTTTAAAAAATTACATGTCTCTTGAGACCCACATTTCGTTCCTTGCCTCAGTATTCACATTTGTATAATTCATCTCTAACTCTGCCTAAAAGTTAGTTAGTATCTACTAAATTTTAATAGTTCGCATAGTTTTCTTTGGAGGCAGAAATGATTTAGGAACTTGGTTTTTAGAGCTGGAGGCTCTGAGTTTGAACATGTTAGCTGTGCAATTTTGGACTAGTTACCTAAACTGTGCTCACTTTCCTTATTAATCAAATTGGGATAACACAGTACTTCATACAGTTATATTAAGAAATAAAACAATGCATGTAAAGTTCATAATACTTGACAAACAATACCTATTATTTGGTTAAGTCCCTTATCTAAAGTCCAAGTGCCTTAAGTATCTACGGACAGTTGAACTAGCTTTTCCCAACTTGAGAGTGATATTTCACTTTTTCCATAGAATAGAGAAACCTAGCTTTGTCTTCTTTCTTTACAGGCCAATATTACTTTGCATGCAATAGAAAAATTACTCTTATTTCTGGGTAGCTGATTTCTCCTTATCAACTTTCTAGTAACAGTTTTAAATTATTTTAATCACAAAAATTGTATCCCTTTACTGAGAATAATTTTGACCTACATATTAAAGATTTTCAATCTAGACTTATTTCCATAAGTTCCATAAAACATTTTTCATCTTTGACCACAGGATGGGATGAAATAACTGAAGTTGAACCAGAATGCCATTTTTAAATATTCTAACTAATCCTTTTTCTATAAATAATTATATAATTATAATATTATGATGCTATTTCTAAGATATTCTGGGTTGTACATTCTGCTTCCTTGTTTTCAACTTTAAATTACTGATTGAAGGAATATGCTTTTATCACTGATTTAAAAAGGACTCAGGATCATCTAATGCCTTGGGGTCATCATTATGAGCACAAATTGCTCTGCTGGGGTGTCCAGAATAAGAGAAATGCAACATATCAAATGAATCTAGAAATCCTCTTTCTAAACACAGCCCTGTTAAAAGTCTTTGGGGAAAAATACCGTTTATCCTCCTGATTGAAAAAGAGCCAATTATCATCAGTTAGTATTATTGGCTACATTTTATTTTTTTGAATATGGTACAAATTTCTATTAGTAAGATTCATAAAACCTTTAGTAGACTCCAGAAAGATCTCATGAAATTCTGTAAAAGGGCAGAAAAACAGCAGAGAAGTTTCACTGTGAGCAATTTAAAGGGAAAGAAATGTGAAGAAAAACAGTACTCTGAAGTCTCCTTTAGACTGATTCTCTCATCAGTCAGATACTCATTATTCCTTGACAGTCCTTGTGCTGCTGCTGATTAGGTACTAGCAAATAAAAGAGACTCTAAAAGAAATCCATGCCCTTATGAAATTACAAATGGGGGGAGGAAGCACATCAAACACACACACACACAAACAACTACAGTAAATAATTATAACAAGTGCCATGAAGAAAAGGGTGCTGTGAGGAAAAGAACACTGGGGAGAGTAGTGGTGGTGGGGTGAAGGGGCAGTGAAAGGTAGGGAAGGCTGTTTTGAGAAGGAACTTTTTAAGAATTAAGATACAGCTGGGTTCTCTTTGTGGAGCCACCTTGCCTATCTTTTAGCTAGGCTTGTAAAGTCTTCACCTTCTCCACGCTTGACTTCCAGCCCTGATGTTTTTGGTTAAAGGGATGGAGGGGGAATTCGCTTATTTGTTCATTCGCTCATTCTGAAAAGAGATAATGGATAGGGTAGGAATAATAGCTTAGATCTGGACATTTAATGTGAAGAACTTATGGGTTATACAGATAAAAGTGTCTAAAAATTAGCTGCATATTTTGATGTGTAGCTTGGGGAAAAAGAGGGAAAGGAGGAAGGAGTTATTTTGCTAGTTTTCATTATATAAAAGGTTAGGAAAGCCCAAAGATTGAGGATAAAAAGCCTAGGACAGAGTATGCTAACAATGAAAAAAACAGAAAAACAAAAACCTATATAGATTATCAGAACTAATCAGAAACATCAGGAAAACCACTGAGTGAATGGCATCATTATACAGGCTATGGTCTCTAATTTAAGCTCTTAAAATATGACAAAGGGCAAACAGAAATGTTCATTCCCCACAGTGGTAAAACTCTGACATGAGAGACCTGACCTGAATCCCTTGGGTCATTTACTATCAATGTGACTTTAAGGCAACTGTACTTGAACTCAGAGCCTTCATTTCATCACATACAAATGGAACTACTACCACTTACCTCTTAGTCCTGATGGCAGAGCTCTGTTAGCTATAATAAACACTTGATTCGGCTTAAAAATCATTGGCAAATTGAGGGTTTCCCACCTTCTTAGTCATTTCTACTGGCACTTTAGCTATATACTGTGTCTCTAAATGGGAGAAAATAAATATGAATCATTTCCTATTTAAAACTTAAATGGGCGGGATGCCTGGGTGGCTCAGTTGGTTAAGCGCCTGCCTTCAGCTCAGGTCATGATCCCAGGGTCCTGGGATCGAGTCCTGCATCGGGCTCCTTGCTCATCCAGGAGCTTGCTTCTCCCTCTGTCTGCTCTGCCTGCTGCTCCCCGTTTGTGCTCTCTGATGAATAAATGAATGGAATCTTTAAAAATAAATAAATAAATAAAAAATAAAACTTAGATGGGCATATACCTCTAGCTGAATGGACAGAGTAATGATACCCATAAGTAACTTGCCCAAGTTCTCCCAGTTAATAAATGGGAATTTGAATGCCGACAGTCTGCTCTGGAATGTCTGCCCAACCTGGCATTTCTGGACCTTTGGAGCATGGTCTCAGGAGCCTGTGCTCCTGATCACTACGCTTTGGTGACTGTGCAGCCCCAGCCTGAGCATCAGGAACAAACAAATCTGTGCTCCAACAGTTATTCTGCCAAGTACTCTTCTTGGAACAAATGGCAACAACTGGGTTCGGCCTTCTGAAATAGATTCTGGCACAATAATTTCAAGATTAAGAAATACAAATATGAAACTGCTCTTCCTGGTTACATGTGAGAACCAGTATGACACAGAAACTTAGAGATCTGGAAAAGAAAAGCCAACTAGGATATGGTAGGACCAAGATTCAAGGCCAGGTCTGAGTCCAGGGCCCACATGTTTCATTAGCAGAGCAGAAGTGGAGCAGTGACAGATGTGTCCAGTTGTAGAAAAGCAATCTTCCTTGTAGAGGTATGAGGGAGGTGGAATTACCATGTTGGTCTATCATCAACAGAGTCAGGGAGAAGGTAGGAAGAGTTTTTCCAAGATTCTAATCTCTAACTTCCTTCCTCACACAAGTTTCTAACAGAGTTAAATATTGGGAGAGGGTGTCTCTTAAGAGCAGTAGCATTAATCATTACATGTTATATACTGAGATAGGTCAAAAACTTGAAAATTCTTAAAGCCTTCTGGCAACAAGTCCACATGTGATCTGGCTGCATACCCATCCTCAGAATACAATCCTTCATTTTGCTAAAATCCCTTCTAGTTCTAACTCCAGGATTAGAAGAATCATTAGAGTATGACTTGTTGGTATGAGCTGGAGCTCAAATAGTTTGTCCTCAATGTGGAATAACCTTTAATTACTAGAAAGGCCTCTCTATGGCTGCTTTTGCCTGTTGCCTACTCAATATTCTTTGTCCCTTTCTTTGAAAAACACTGATTTTACTTGGAGCAGCTTCTCTTAAAGGGCAATGAAATGTGTAAGAAACTACTAGGTGGAAATTCAGGAAAAACTCCTTTTTAGATGCAGGAGACTACTAACAGATGACTCTGAAGGTGGTTAAGTATGTGGTAAGGAAGGTGGGATAGAGAAACAGAAACAGCTCAAGATCTTCTAATCATGGAGCTACGATACCAACTTCAGACTCAACTTCTTTTTATATGGGAGATATAAATATTCATTCTATTTTATTTCACCATTATTACCTGGATTTCCTGTTATGTACAGCCAGATCTCATTCCTAACAGATAAAACTTCCCAACCAAAATTTGTGTACAATCTAAGTTTTAAGTTCATCCTGGACTTTAGAATTAGAAAATGTAACAAAGTTTAAAGGGAGGGAAAGTTTGGAACAACAAAGCAGCCAGGGACAAGACTGTGCAACCTGGTTCCTCATAAATGGTTTACCAGTTAAGTCCCAAGTCTTCATTAGATGTTGTTAGCCTAAACTCAATTATTTTTCTTTAAAAATATTCTACAATTTGGGGCACCTGGGTGGCTCAGTGGGTTAAGGCCTCTGCCTTCGGCTCAGGTCATGATCCCAGGGTCCTGGGATCGAGCCCCGCATCGGGCTCTCTGCTCAGCGGAGAGCCTGCTTCCCTCTCTCTCTCTCTCTCTCTGACTGCCTCTCTGCCTACTTGTGATCTCTGTCTGTCAAAAAAATAAATGAATAATCTTTAAAAAACAAAATTCTACAATTTAAACTTATCACCAGCCAAACCCAGTTGCCACTTCCATCCTTCCTCTTCCTGACCATATAATGAGGTTTTACTGTTACTGCCACTAAAAAGTATTCAGTTTATTTAAAGTGTCACAGGTACTTTAAAGGCATCAAAAAGGCAGTTAAGAAAAAAAAAAAATAATAACCTTGTGGCTGTATTTCTAAGTACATCAAAGATAACCCAGTTAAAGTTCAAAAGTCACAGTAAGTTTTATATTTAAAAGTGCTCTCTTTATTTAATACCAATGTAAGGTATCTGCCATTATGTGACACAAGTGAAAGAGGCTAATGCCAGATTCAGTCAGCTACTTACACAGTTTCCCTATCACAAGGGGTGGTTCCTTTTACTGAACTGGAAAGATCCTGGAATGTCAGAAGCAGGACAATGGAAGAACTAAGGACAGACTCAGTAGTAAATAACCAGTTTTCACATCCAAACCGAATCAGGACTTGATGAGATTCAAACTGTTCCCTGACTACGAACCATGTGAACAGTGTTTTGGTCAAAGACACAGAATCAAGAAAGAACGAGATTAACAGTAATCACTAAGTTCACCAGTGCTTTAACCAAGAAAACACCTAGGATTTTTCTTGCTAGAAAGATTACCGAGGATCTGAATTTGGGTTGGCTTCTAGAAAATTTCCTAGAAAGTTCAACAAATTAGGGGGAGAATGCCGAGATGTACTAGTAAGCATTAGTGATGCTTACTAACCAACCATCAAGTTAGCCTAGAACCTTGCTTGTCATAAGAGGAACTGATCCAGTCTTAGGAAAAAAAAAAAAAAATCTCCATAGAAAAGAAAGGAAGTCAATTCTTAGAGGAAGGTAGGGATGCTCTAAGAATTATATGCTCAGCTTTTTGGCACAAAATGAAAACAGACAGCATGAAGTAACATCAGAATTCTGAATCTTTCTCCCCTCCAGTTTCATTTTTGACTCTGTTACCTTGTACAACTGAGTCTCATTACCGGCTCCTGACCATCCTGGGCTAACTTTCTCCCAGGCTCAATAGCTTAGGGAAAGGTAGTAATTTCGCCACCAACTGTAGAGATCTTAGCATAATGTACTATGAGGCATATTAGAGTATATGCACAAACAAGTTTATAGTGTTTTAAAAGCCATGGATATAGGCCACGAGTATTACGAAGTTTATGCATCTGTCTTCTAATCCACAGGCAAATTATTCTAATGGTGAATTACAGGTACAAAAACAAATCAATCTTATGAGCACTTTAAAAGAGTTGAATTCTCAAATACACTTCTTAGGTCCTTGAAGTATACAAAGAAGTATTCAAAATGTAAGTACTATTTCCTTTTAATTACTATAAAGTCACAGAAAAAAAGGCAATTAAGGCCATGCTCAGACTGAATACGAAATCTAGTAAGATTTAACTGTCTTGTTATTTCTCTTCCTCCTTTTGTTTTCATTTTATAAATATATGCATGCACACAACTTTTAAACAAGAGCCCATTTGATTAGACCAGTTTTGATGTGACCTAATCAGCAATCCCAAAGCCATAAAATATTTTTGCTTACTACAAATGTGTGGACTCAAAATTAGGTAAATTGTTATTATTCCTCAAGAAAATTTTTAACTGGTCTCTTAGCAGAGAAAACAGAATGCTTTAGAGCAAATTTAGCCATTAGTAAACGAAGAAACCAGGTAAGATCAACACTTCCATACTGTGAAATATTACACCAAACTAATAAAGTTAAATGTCATATTTTTACAAGTTCTCTTACATTCTAACATTCACTAATTGGCATTGTGCTAACAGCTTTGCAGGGGAAAGAAACCTTAAAAGACTTTAACAGATTTACTGACATAGATAAGAATATACCTTGTTATTTTTCAGGTATATGATTACTTTATTATCACTTTTTTAATTGACTTTTAAAAACCTGTATACTGATATGAAAAGCAAAATTTTGTGTAATTCAGAGTTCTCATTTCCCTCCCTTTTCTCCTATAAGTTAAAGTGGTTATAATAGAACTAGCTTTTCACTGGGACGCCTGGGTGGCTCAGTGGGTCAAGCCGCTGCCTTCGGCTCAAGTCATGATCCTGAGGTCCTGGGACTGAGTCCTGCATCGGCTCCTTGCTCCACAGGGAGCCTGATTCTCTCTGCCTCTGCTTGCGACTCTGCCTGCTTGTGTGTGCATGCGCTCTCTCTCTCTCTGACAAACAAACAAACAAATAAATAAATAAATTCTTTTTTTTTTTTTAAAGATTTTATTTATTTATTTGACAGAGATCACAAGTAGTCAGAGAGGCAAGTAGAGAGAGAGAGAGGAGGAAGCAGGCTCCCTGCTGAGCAGGGAGCCCAACGTGGGACCCATCCCAGGACCGAGATCATGACCTGAGCTAAAGGCAGACGCTTAACGACTGAGCCACCCAGGCTTCCCAAATAAATAAATTCTTAAAAAAAACAAAAAAACAAAAAAAAAAAAACTAGCTTGTCACTGCAATAAATATAAAAATGTTGAGAATAAATTGAGATGAAAGCTTAATTCTAAAATAATGTTTCCTCATGAAGGTTTAATTCACATTTTAAAATATAAAATCTTGAGTGTAGTAGAGTACAAAATGGAATAGTTGTAATTCAAATTGAGAACTGTCTTTTAAAGTAAATGTAACTATTATTTCAACAACATATAACTTCTATTTATATATTAAGGTAAATATTATCAGGGGGCAGGGCGCCTGGGTGGCTCAGCCTGTTTAAGCATCTGCCTTTGGCTTAGGTCACGATCTCAGGGTCCTGGGATCAACCCCTACATTGCCCCATGTTGGGCTCCCTGCTCAGCAGGGTGTCTGCCTCTCCCTCTGCCCCTTCCCCATCGTTCATGCTCTCTCTCATATAAACATAATCTTAAAAAACTAAAAAATTAAATTAAAAGAAATACATTATCACAGGGCACCTGGGGGGCTTGGTTGGTTAAGTGTCAGACTTGATTTTGGCTCAGGTCATGATCGCAGGGTCCTGAAATATAGCCCATGCTCAGTGAGAGGTCTGATCGAGATTCTCTCTCCCTTTCCTTCTGCTCCTTCTGCCCTCCATCCCCCATGCTCTCAGAAAGTGTGCTACCTCTCTGAAATAAATAAATCTTTTAAAGAAAAAATAGATATTATCAGAAATGAAATATTTACAGAAGTGGTACCTGAGGAGTATTTGTATATTCTCTATATAATGACAAAAAAAACAGTTAAAAGGCATATTTTAAAAAGGCTAGAAAAGCAACTTATGGAAGTTTAGGTTTCTGTGGAAATAGTCTATCACAGCACGATCACCACTAGTGATTTAGTCAGAAGCACTGGTTAGGAAAAGCTGGCTGCTGGAGTAGCAAGAATAGCTAATTAGGATTCAGGAAAAGGGGTTTCTAATATTAGCCCTATCAACTAAAATAACTACTGACAATAGATCAATGGAATTAAGATCATATATGCTGGAAACAGATCACCAGGCTTCAAACCCCAGCATGTCAATTACTGCTGCGTGACTTCAAAGTGCTCTTCTTAGGTCTCAAAGGTTAGGATCCATCACCTTTCAAATGGATTACAGAAGCCATCTCAGAGTTAAATAAGGTAATCCATGTAAGGTGTTTTATTATAGTGTCTGGCCCTAACAACAGCATGGTATCACCACTACAGCAACCTTGAACAGTCCTATTTGGCCCTCAGTTTCCTTCCATGTAAAATACAGGTTTGAGCTGGATCATTTCTAATGCCTTTGCCCACCCCAAATTAAAATCTACAATGTAAAAGAATATATAGGGCCAACTCTATTTTCAAAGAACATAAAATTAGATCTTTCACTGTGGTATTATTAAGGACATAGTAATTCAGATGCTATACAAGAATCATATTTCTAAGTGAGCCCTTTTAAATTAATTATAATTACTACAGTCATTAAAGCTGAAGTTGTATGTATTCTATTTACCCCCAAGAAATTCAAGATCTTCCATCGGTGATCATGTTCAGCAACTATAATTCTTCTAGAGAGTAAAATGGCAAAACTATTATAACCGATATGATCTTAAATGGAAAATGAGTATCATATAATTATAGGTTTTATTATAAAAATATAAAGATTCTTTTTAGAGTCATAAATATTTTTTAAAAATCAAGATCCATAACATTAAGATTAAAGAAACACCTCCCACATGTTTCTTGAGGGCAAACTATTCATGTCCATACACGCATCAACTGTACGCCAATCCAAACAAATAGTACATGGTAACATATTTTTTTAATATTTGGAGAATTCTTTTTCATATGCTTTCAGAGATAATATTAAGAAATGTAAAAAAAAAACCTTTTTAATTTTTAAAAATTATTAAATGTGTGTGATTACTGAAAAGAGGTTATCTAAAAATTTTAAAAAGTTTTCCCAGATAAGACAGCACTAGGGAAAAGAGTTCTCGCTCATCTCAGTCAGGTACCAGCATGGAAGGCCAAAGGAATTCAATTACATTCGCCCATCAAGGTAAAGAACAAAACCATCCACACGGGTCAGTTTTAAACTTGACAACTTAATAAGATCTCAACCCAGAAAACATGTTTACTAGTCAATACTCATACTTTGTTTTTAGATTAGCAAAAACGGGATTAGTACTGTGGGACTTAAAAAAAAAAGATTTTTAAGTTCACAGCGGTGAGAACTTCAGCTTCCCTTCCATAAATCCTTATCTTTAACAGATCTTCACACATCATACTTGGCACAATTTCCAACCATTCAAGAAATTTTATTTTACCTTATAAACTAGTTCAGCAAAAGTAAAGTTTATGCCATAAAATGATCTACGCCGCCGTGTCCTTACCCTCAATATTTAGCTCAAAACAAACGTGGCAGAAGGAGAGGGTTTCTTTGTCTGTTCCCAGTTTACAAACACTGCAAATGTTGTCGTCATTCAGATCAATGTTTACAAACTGCTCCTCTTCGTTCATAGTGCCCCTGTTAAGAAACAGAAAGGGAGAGTTATGCAATTTCCAGAACTTGACAGTACGGTGGTATTAGGAACTTCTAGGAGAAAGATGCTGTTTCTCTAATGCGACAGACTCATCAAACCAGCATCGCCATACTTGCGCTTCAGTATCACTCCTTCTGTGTAATGACACAAAGCTGGTAAAACTTAAAGGCTTGCCATAGGCGTCGTATGCCCAAGTGCCTTTTTCTGATTCCTGTACTTCATTCGGCTGAGGAGGGGATCCGAAGGAAAGCAGTTGCGGGGGTTCTGCTCTGCCCCATCCCGGCCCAGGCACAGAGAGCTTAGCGGCGCCGCCAGGGGTCTTTCAACCTACTTAACGCTGTTAAGTGCAGGAAAAACGACCTGTTCGGGACACCGCTTTGCTAACTTCATTGTGGGAACCCTTGGATGCGGTTCGCTAACTCGACGTAGCGAGGCTTCCTATCGGAGATGCGCGGCAGGAAAATACACGTGGAGGCGCGAACACCCGAGGCGGTCCCGGCAGCGTCTCAAGCACCGGCACGGAAGGCCGGGCAGCGGCTGCCCCGTGCGGGTCCGGCACCGCTGGAGCCGGGGTGTCCAAGCCGGGCTAGGAGGTGCCTTGGGGTCCCCTCGCCCCGCACTTACTCCCCCCCAGGAAGAAGGCGTCCAAGGGCCAAGTCAGCCCTGGACTCAGCGCCTCGGGGAGCCAGGCCCCCACTCCACATCCGGCGTTGGGGGCGCGCGCCCGCCGCTCAGGATGCCGCGGACCGGAGTCCGCCCTCCTTCCGTCGGGGCGCCCCGCGCGGACCAGTGCGAAGGGCCGCGGGGCTCGGAGCGCGAAGGCGGCGGGACCGCGGGACCACGGGGCCGAAGCGCGGGCGGGTCGGGAACCGGGGCGCGAGGTCTTTACCGTGGGCTCCGCGCGCCGCAGGAGCAGTTCCGCGGGGCTCTGGCTGCTCCACTATTGTTTCCGGCCGCAGCGCAGGCGGCCGCCGCGGAGGCTGCAGTCGCGCACCCGGCCCCGCCCCCTCCCGCCGATGCCATCCCGCTAAGGCTTCTGGGGGGAGGCGCGGAGAGGCACCGTCAACGGTAAAGCTGCGCGCTAGCGCGGCGGCTGCGGACTCTCCTTTTCTCCACCTGCACCGACGCCGCGTCCTGGGCTAGGACTTTCTCGTGACTCCGCTTCTCTCGGCCGTATCTCTCATGGTTCTCCCGAACCAGGCGACTCATACGGCCCCTCTTCGAGGCGAATAGATAGAGGAGTCCGTTGCCACCTCCCCCTTCTGCGTAGTGGAAACTACTGCCCCGGGGCGGGGGCTGAAAAGTGACGGTTGGATGGGAGAAGGGGATAGAGATGCGTGGGTGGGATTTTGTTTGAAATAAGTAGACTGAAGCAGTAGTATCACTGAACGTCGAGTTAGGTTCCAGTTGAAATGTCTAATAAGGGAAAAGTTCGTATTTCAGGTTTCATAATTTAGGGATAATTTAAATACAGAACCTTACTTTTTAGATGGGGCTCCCCTCCACTATAATATGGTCCATTCCTTTTACGCCCACGGGGAAAATCCTAGGACACCCCGTCCCCATTACTTTTAGGTCGCGCTCAGTATTCAAACTCTGGTACTTAAATTCCTTTGCCCACTTTGCTTGAGGTTTTAAGCCTTTTTTTTTTTTTTTCCCCTTTAGGTTATAGTTCATGCAGTAGTTTCACTTACATTTTCTATGTAATCTTTACAACCGCCTCGAGAGGAGAAACAGAAACTATTCTCTTATTTTGCAGCCTAGGAGTGACTAATTCAGATTGTAGTTGGTTGGAACAGACCTGGGACTTGAACTCTAGGCTGCTGATGGAAAATTACTGTTATTTTCAACAGCATCGTAAGCACCTGGACTGGTTACATTCCTAAATAGGAAGCGGGCTGGGTTGTCAGTCTGCACCTGATAGTAGGAATGGATTCTATAGGTTCGAAAAACTTCTAGACCAAACTGGTGCCTGATACAAACCATCAGTGTCTCAGGAAAATGATGTGTTCTTGCTGCTCAAAGTGCAGTAAATGAACCAGTGACATCATCATCACCTGGTGTTCTGTTAGAAATGTAGAACCTCAGCCCTTACCCAAGATTTCCTGAATCAGAACCTGTATTTTAGTAAGATCTTTGGTGATTCCTATGCACCCTAAAGTTTGAGAAGCATTAACTGAAATAGAATAATTTGTGCTTTTTTTATTTGAATTTCTCAGTCTAGGTAGTTATAACTAAAATGTCTTGCATCATGGATTCTACACATCTTTTCAATGAAAGTGCTTTATAAAATCACCAAGACTTTCCCTATAGCGAAACAAGTTCTTTTCAATTTTCAGAGTTAGCTGTTTTTTTCTGTGACATTTTGCCCTGTTAAATCTTCCTAAAACTCCCGACCCTTGTTGTTTTTTTTTTTAAGTCAACAAATCCAGTCCTAATTTACAGAAATAAAATATTCACACTTTAAAGGTAGGAATTTTGACAAATGTATACACTGTGTAGCCACCACCCCAATCAATTTATTCACTATTTACACAACCCGGGAATTCCCTTGTGCCTCTCCCCAGTCAAGCACCCCTACCTCTGATCTAATTTATATCACTAAAGGCAAGTTTTGCCTCTTCTAGAACTTCCTGCACATGGAATTAGATGGTATATATTCTTTTGTGATTGGCTACTTTGAGATTCATGATGATGTTTTGTAGTAGTTCCTTTTTATTATTAATATTGCACAATTTGTTACCCCCTCAGTTGTTTTTAGTGTATGAATATTCATTTAAAAATCTCTTTATGTGTTCATGTTTTTTTCTTGTAGGTAAATACCTAGGAGTGGAATTGTGGAATCATATGGTAAGTACATATTTACTTTTAAAAGAAATTGCCAAATGCTTTCCCAAGGAGTTATGCCATTTTATGCAGTTAGTACTGTTATGTCTCCGTGATGAATTAACCCTTTTCCTTTTATCTGTGGTAATAGTTCTGAAATCTTCTTTCTCTGAGGTTGATATAGCCACTCCTGCTTTCTCATGATGAATGTTTCCATGTGTTTCTTTCTTCTCTTTTTATTTTTACCTCCCCTGTCTTTATAGTACTACATTTTTTTAACACAAACATAGTTGTGTCTTGCTTTTAAAATTCAGTCTGACAGTCTCTGTCTTTTAATTGGTGTGTCCAATCCATTTACATTTAATGTAATTATTGATATATTGGGTTAATCTACCATCTTGCTTTTTGTTTTCTATTTGTCTTATATGTTCTTTGTTACTTTTACCTTTTTGCAGGGCTTCTTTGGATTAGTTTTTTGTTTTGTTTTGTTTTTCTGTTTAGTATTTTGTCTCTATTTTATCTCCTCTACTATCTACATTTCATGTATGTGTAGGTGGATATGTATATGTATTTGGGGGCTGGAATATAGGCATGGTTTCGTGGATTCATCTTTAACTTATCACAACACACCTGGGATAAAATTATAACATGTGATGTAAAATGTAAGAAGCTTACAATAATATATTTCTGTACTTGATCATATATTGCTATATTATTTTATTTCAAATGTGTTATATACTCCAAATGCATTATTTCCTTAATAAGCTATATTTTAAGTAAATTGAATAAGAGAATAAAATAACTTTTATATTTATCCACGTATTTACCAATTTCAATGTTCTTTCTTCTTCTGGTTTATCCATATTGAAGCTCATATCATTTTCTTTTACTTGGAGAACTTCCTTTATTATTTTTTTGTAGTGTTGCTCTGTTGGTAACAGTTTCTTTCAGTTGTCGTTTGTCTGACAATGTCTTTATTTCACCTTCAGTTTTGAAGGAATCATTCTGTATATATAGAATTCTAGGAAGATGAAGATAGCTTTTTGTCTTTCAACCTTTTAATGATGTTGTTCCATGTTCCCTAAGATTGTATTGTTTCTTAGGAGAAGTCATTCTCCATATCTAGTAGTGGATCAGCTTGATCTTTTGAGGCTTGTTTTTAAACCTTCCAAGGATCTAGATTATCCTTTTGTTTTAAGGATTTTCTTGTCCTTTCCTGAAGAATTTTGCTTAGGCTTTCTGTTGTATGTAGCAGGTCTTCATCGAAGTTTCTATACCCTCATTGGATAAAACTCAAATGACTCCTTCCTCTGTGAGTTCCATTTGTTCAGATTGTAGTTCCCCAGTAATTCCTCCCCACCCCGGTAGTTAATTTTTGTCCAGTCTCTCAGAGCCCCTCACTCTAAGCATGCATGGCTTAGTATCCAGGTACAGACTTAAAGAGTATTCTGAAATTCTTTCTGTATGGTTCTTCCTTTCGAAAACTACTTATTGCAAATTCCAGACATCTCATTCTCCCCAAACTCAGTGTTTGTCTCCTCAGCCCAGCTTTGCATCTCCCTATGTTGACCATGGTCCAAAAGTACCTCTGGGCATAAAACTGGGGTAAACTGTAGGAGTAAACTGTAGGGCTCATCTCATTTTTTTCTTTCGTATTTGTGAACACATCTTTCACTTTCTTGTGTTTTAGTATTTGAAAATAGAGATTTCATCTATTTTGCCCAGTTTTCTAACTTTTAACAGCTATTCTGGTACTCCTTACTCCAACCTGGCTAGAATGCCTTATTTTGTCAGTAGGATCCTTCATTCATCAGTCAAGTGCTTCTTCACAGGGTCTCTTTGCTTCTGATCCTATTCTTTGAGTTCACCCATCACAATCCAACCTGAAACAAACACAGATGAAGTCTTCTTCCCAAAAACTTGTCATGACTTTCTCACTTTCTCATAACAGTAATACATAAATCTGTTTACCATTTAGACGGCTACAGTGGGCTTCCCAGTTTACCATCTCATTTGATAAAACCTGACTTCTTGGACAGTGAAGGGTTTTGTCTTCAACTGCAATCCTTTCAACTCTGGTAACTCAAGAGAGTGTGCAAAAAGTGTGTTATAAGCTGTAAAATAATGTACAAAGACCAGGTGTATGATTGGTTCTTGACCTGAAACAGATATTAACTTGACTTCAGGCCTACGGCAGGTAGGAATTCTTTCCAATACAAGCAACAGAAAACCTGATTAACAGTATCTGAATCATTTGTTTCACAGAACAAAGTCAGAGGAACCAACTGCTGGCTGTTGTTCATTGGCTAATTTTTGTCAAGACTATCCTTTCTGGAACTATTCTGGGTGTTCTCTGAAGAGTGGAGAATGTACCCTACAATTAGGTAACCTATTTTCTAACAAGCAAGAAGATAGTGATGGAAGTGTAGGGGAATTTGGAGGGAAAGCCGCCTCTTTCATTTTTGCAAGAAAGGAAAAGCTTTCCTGAGAAACCCTGGTGGATTTCTGATTATATCTGATCACCAGAACTTAGATGACAACTGTGGATTCCAGGAAAGTGAGTATTTAGATTTTCCAGCCTCTTTGACAGAAGGCAAGGAAGAGAGATTGATAAACCAACAATGACTTCTAGAGAGTTTACATACTTTTCTAAAAGTCATTTTTGTATGTGGAACAATGAAAATAATCCTTACTTATCATTCAGTGAATGTCTGCTATAAGGAATTCTCTCGTCTTCTCACTTTTCTGAATCCCCACAACTCTTGCTCATGCCACTACTCTTTTTGGTATTTTTTTCATGCATTGTTCCATTTTAAAGTAAAGCAGTCAGTATACTTAGTGTATCTGTCCCTTCATCTCTCACCCTCTGTCTTCAGTTCTCGTCACATTATCTCTTTCTCTGCTGTTGGCCATGTGCCTCCATTTAGCCTGGAAGATGGGGTGCGTGCTGCCACTGGCTTAGAGCCTTTTAATACCCTGACTCTGAAGGTACTGGGAACTCAAGATGTGGCACAATTTGATACGTTGTCTTTTCTACTTCTTCATACGCTCCCTCTACCACATGACCTTACAATTCACTACATTGGGCAGAATATATTTTCCTACTGTAATGGAATGTTAACAAACATGACAGTGAGCCGAGACCTTAAATGTGCTTGTGTGGTTTAGCTGGGCTTCCTGTGCCTCTGCCACATGGCCAAGAATTTCACCCAGATGGTTGCCGGTCCAAGCAGTAGGAGAGATGTGGAGCAGACCTGGGCTTAATCTGCAGCCTAAAGCTAGGTAGGCCCAGCTGACCTAGAGACACTGGATAGATGTTGGTTGCTATAAGCATTGAATTGTGGTTTGTTTTGTTATGCAATACATTGCAGTGATAGCTGTTAATGCAGTGGGACTCTAAATGGCCAAGTTCAATCCATGTGCTCATTCCTGAATTTGTTACAATGGCTGGTACCTTAACTGGCCAGGCTTGGATTACCTTCCACTTCTTCCTTCTCTTCCACCTCCCCAAAAAACTGAGGTTGGCTGAGGAATGGGGTTACAGGTATTAAAATTTGATCCTGTGATATGGGAGAAGAGTTACTCCAAAAGAAAGTGGTTGGTGTAATCAGAGGAGGAGAGTTGGTTTGAAAATGTAATAAACAGGCGAAAACTGTCGTAATCTACCCTGGTGCTCTTTATACTCCGTATTCACTGCTAAATTTTAAGCTGATGTGTGCAGGAATTCTGCCTTACTCATTTTGTGTTTATTCCAATGCTTGAGGTATCTCACAAATGTCTTATATCAGTTAAGATTAAGTTTCACCACAAGTACCGTGAGACTGGCAAACAACAGTGACTTTAAACGATGGGAATTTTTTCTTTTGCCTTAAAGTTTAGAGGTGGGCAGTCTAAGGTGGGTGTGGTGGCTCTGATTCGCCAAGTCCTTAGGCATCCATGCAGCTTCCAGCTTTCTTCTCAGTCATCCTGCAAGGTGAGGCTCCTCTTGGTGCGCAGACATAGGTTCTTTCATTTGCACTGCATTCCCAACAGCAGGGTGGAGGAAGGGGAGAGGGCAGAGCAAGAATGCCTGCTAGCTGCTTTGAGGAGCATCTCTCAGAAGCGGCCACATAACATTTCTGCTCACCCCTCACTCTTGTGGTGGGAAGAGCCTTGCTGAAAGGGAAGCTCAGGGAACAGGTCTTTCCTCCAGCATCCGTGTGCCCACCTAAAAGCCAGGGCTTCTGAAAGAGGGGGTGGGGATTTTGGAGTAGACAACAAGCCGTCTCTGCTGCAGTGCTCAATAAATATTTGTTGTATCAGAGTGTGAGTGGCTGAATCACATATTAAAAATTAAAGTTGGTTAATAAACCCCGAAGAGTAAACTTTCGTCCTTAGATGCAAGGCAGGCTTAAAGAAGACACTTGAGGTTTCAAATGCCTATTTAAGCAGTTTCTTATTTTTAGAAAGCAAGAAAGCGAAAGTGGATGATTTGTTTTAGAATTCTTTTTGCTCTGAGTTCAAATTGAACAGCTTTGGCAGGCTCTTTTCAGTTTTCTCGATCCATTTTCTGAAAGTCTAACCCTCACAGTATTCCGGACAGAGTCTAGTGCTGCCATATTGGAATCTTAACTGTAATGAAAATGTTTCTCTTAAAATTATGTCTCCTCTTACGCTTAGACAAGCGTCCCTTTGAAAGCTTGGGATATAGGTATTTGCATTAAAGGGATTTACCACCTATAGTTTCAGTAATGCTGACATTATGGGTTAACTGTCTGCTGATCCATTGTCCGGTTGTGTGGGCAGAACAAACCAAACCTATTTCCAGTCTGTGGATAAATTCACTGTTGGCATTGCTGGGAGGAGATCGGGAGTTAACTACCAAGCTATTGATTCTTTTTTCACTGTGGGCTAAATCCAGTCTTTAGTAATGTGCACAGTTCCCACTGTTAAATTCAAGGTGATAAAAGGAAAGTTGGGGATTGATATCTGAAGTTAGAGAAGAGTCTGTTTCATAAAATTTTATTAGATGTTTATTTTTATATTTCATTGTATAAATATCAGATGTCTGGGTGTGGAATACCCCAGCTAGAAATTGAAATCCAGACATATTTCTGAGTTAACTGTTGGTGTGCCTGTTGAGTTAGATATGCTTTAAAATTTCAGAATTTTACATTTCTAATTTTCATAATTTCCTTTATGAAATAATCCTTTAGCATTAAGGGTAAGTGAGAAAGAATACAACTTTTTGTGTCTGTTTTTCTGGTAAATGTGGTACTTTTTCATAAAAGTAAAACTAATTAAACATTTTATTTTTAAAAGATTTTATTTATTTGAGAGAGAGCTGGGGGGTGGGGCAGAGGGGAAGCAGATTCCCTGCTGAGCAGGGAACCCAGTAAGGGTCTAGATCCCAGGACCCTGAGATCATAACTTGAGCAGGAGGCAGGCACTTAACCCACTGAGCCACCCAGGCACCTCAACTAATCAAACATTTTAAACATTTTTTCAGTCATTCCTTGAACACATTTTTATTGAATGCTCATTATATGTGAGATAATATGGCAGGTATTAGTTATCCAGTAGAAAGCAAAACAGTCCTTCCTCTTGAGAAATTTATCACCTAGTGGAAGAGACAGGCATTACGTGATTGTTTTTGGACTGTTTTTTTCTTTCTCTTTTTTTTTTTTTTAAGATTTTATTTATTTATTTGACAGAGAGACAGACAGTGAGGGAACACACGTGAGGGAGAAGCAGGCTTCCCACTGAGCAGGGAGCCCTCTGCGGGGCTCGATCCCAGGACCCCAGGATCATGACGTGGGCCGAAGGTAGATGCTTAATGGTTGAGCCACCCAGGTGCCATGTGAACTGGAGTTTTTAATGATATTGAAATATACTTGCATTTTAAATGTTGTAGCACAATAAAGATGTCTGGGTACCACATTGGCAAATAATGTTTTTCTTTCTTCTGTTATTTTTCTAAATTTTACATGTTTAGGAAGGATTCATTTATCTGTAATCTTGTAGGAAATGAAGGGTTCCACCATAGTTTTTTTTTTTTTTTTCCAAAATAACTGGAAAATAATGGTCTCAAAACTTTAAAAATTTTGGCTATTTTGAAAGGAAGCTATAAGACTGAATGTTTATGTCCTCCCAAAGTTCATATGTTGAAATCCTAACCACCAATGTGATGGTATTAGGAGAAGCCTTTGGTGAGATGAGGCGAGGTGAGGCCTCATGAACGGAGCCAGTGTCCTTATAAAAGAGATCTTAGAGAGCTCCCTTTCCCTTCTGCCACATGAGGACATAGCAAAATATGTGTGTCTATGAACCAGGAAGTGGGCTCTAACCAGACACCAAATCTACCAGCCCCTTAACCTTGGCTGACAGCTTCCAGAACCCTGAGAAGTAAGTGTGGGCTTTTTATAACCATCCTAGTCTAGTATTCCATAATAGCAGCCCAAAATGACTAAGACAAAAGGTTTCTGAAGTGAATTATATTCTTTTTTGCCATCTTAAAATAGATAGAAGATAACTTTTGTGTTAGCCAGGGAGTTAAATTTCTGTGTTAGAGTACACTAACTTGTTGTAAAAATAGACTTGGAAATTCAGTGACTTAAGGAACAAATAATAGTTGAGGGTGCTGCAGATGGTTAGCGGCTCTCTTCCACTCTCTTGAATGTTTCCAAGGACCAAGATTCTTCCGTCTTGTGACTCTTTGATCCATCACGACCTTGTCATCAGGTGCGTGGTCAAGACTTGTTCGCATCCAGGTTTCAGCCATTGGAAAGGGGAACAGTGTGGAAGAGGCATACCTCTCTTACAGGCCCCAGTCCTGAAGAGGCAGGCACATATCACATTTACTCATGCATCCTTGCTGAGAATTTAGTCTCACAGTTGTGTCAGTCTGCAAGGGAGACTGGGAGGTAACTAATTATGTGCCTCGGAAGAAGGGGTGGATGACTATTGGTGGGCTACTGTCTCTCCCACAGCCTGCTCTCCTGGCTGCCAAGTCTGTGGGATCCTTCTCACATTCATCCTTTCTTCAAGCAAAACACATTGGACACACTCACCCCTTCTCAAAGGAGACAACTCTGAGGACCATCCAGCTGCTGTATTCAGCTCAAATCCCACGCTTCCTGGTGATGCACAGTCCTTTCATTTAGGTCCAGACGTAGCTCAAATGGATCAGAAAATTAAAACTTCTATTCAGAAGAGAAAAGAATGAGAAACAGTAGTCACTGGCTCCTAGCACTGATAGAGATCAGCGGGCAGGAGTCTCAAAGACCTCTGCTCTGGTCCTGGATGAGGCCCTTGATTGGATCCTCTTTCTGCTTTCTGGAAGGTAATTCTTGTCCATTGCTGCCTGTAGCCCCTGCTCTGTTCTCTGGAAGGACTTAAACCTTGTCTGTTATTTTTCTTGGTCACATCTGAAATTGGCTTTGGGAATCTGTTCTCCCTGGGGGAGATATATTGGCAGATGTTTATAGGCCCATAGGTTGCTCTAATCTTCAAAGAGTCACATTCCTCCTTGGTTCTTAGGCTCATAGATTCTTTAACAACTAAATTTCCTTGATTTTAGTAAGCACCTACTTTATTTGCTTCCAATATGTGTCTAAGTACCACCCCAAATTTTCCTTTTTTTTTAAAGCAGGTTTTTTTTTTTTTTTTTTTTTTTTTTTTTTTTTGTAAAAGTAGGCCCCACACCCAGTGTGGAGCCTAACTCAGGGCTTGAACTCAAGACCCTGAGATCCAGAGAGTTAGGTGCGTAACTGACTGAGTCACCCAGGTGCCCTCCCCAATTTTTCTGAATATATTCTGCACAGTGCTTCAGTTTCTGCTCTATCTCCAATATGGTCTTTCATTTTAATGGCAGTTATCTTGAAGCCATCTGAGAAATTTGGTAAGCGTGGGAAGGCCACAATTGGAATTTTGGCCATTTAAGATCCAGAATCAGTCAGTGATTCAGGCCAGGGGTCTTAATCTTTTCTTTTTCATCTTTCAAATCATTGCCTCTTTCTCAAATGGACTTCTCTGATCACCCTATGTAAATGTTCTACCCAGTCCCACTTTACCCTGATCTTAAAAAAGACAAAAACACCTTATCACAATGTAAGGGCCTATTTAGCCAGAGCGATTTTGTCTCAGTTAAACAAGTGATTTTGTTGTTTTTGCAGTAAAACTTAAACTCACTCTGGCCCCCTCTACTCCTCCCCAGGAGAACTTACTTAAAAGCAAGTCCAGGAAACCAGTAAAATATGGTCGACCAGTCCTTAATAACAGCCCAAATACAAGGGCGGGTCAGGTCAGGTGGAGATAACAGAGCCCTGAATGCAGGGATGAGTCAGGCCAGGTGGAGACATCCAATCAGTGGAGTGCGCATACTATCTCCCTAGCTACCAAGGAGTGTGGGCCCCGCCTTTTGGGCACCAGTTCTGACCAAGGTGATAGGCTAGTTCAAATAGCTACTATGGGGGGTGAATTGTAATTCAATTGGCCACCCGTGTGTGACCTAGCATGACTGTGCAGCTTTCTCTGTGTGTTGCGATCTCATTGGCCACCTGTGTGTGGCCAGGCTCAACCATATGGCCTTTGCTGTGTAAAAGTTAGTCTGTAAGGCAGGGAGTCACTCACTCTCTCTGTAAGAAGTGGCCGTGAACGGTCGGTTAGATTCTCGATGCTTGGCATGAAATAAAGCTTTGCTTGACCTTCGCTGTGTATCAATCTCGGTCCTTTGATCACGGACCTAACACACACATATATATATACACACACACATATATATACACACACATATATATGAAATAGATATATATGTATGAGATATATATTTTATTAATTGTCATACTTATTGTTTATTGTCTATTTTCCTTCTCTATAATGTAAATGCCTTGAAGTTAGGAAGTTATATTTTTTTCTATGATATACTCCATGGATTGAGAATAGTGTCTGTCTGGCACATAGTAGGTGCTCAGCAAATATTCATTGAATGATGAATGAACGGATGATTTGAGATTATGCAGACTCTTTAAGATCTTCTACATATCATGCTGTTAGTAAGCTCTGCAAATAGTGGTTTATAGCCATTTCTCCCCCTTCCATGTAAACAGAATCGTTGTTTTGTTTATTTGGTAGAGTAGGGCAGGGAGGATGCATCTTTGTTCTCTGTTCTCTAATCATAGACATTCTATGCCAGTTGCGGAAATTCCATTCTTCTTTGTTCAGCCTAACAATAGACAAGTGACCCAGTCTTGGCTTTGTGAGAGGTAAGCAAAAGTGTTGTAAGATGGAGATCATCTGGAAGAAGAAAGTTGTTTTTTTCCTGCTCACTCCCTTCTTGCTTTGGCTGCTGTTTATTCTTGTGATAGTGAGATGTTGAGGCTTTAGCAGCCATCTTGTGACCATGAAGGCAGATATTGCTGAGGTACTGAGGTTGGAAGATGGAAAGATAAAAAGAATGGGGACTCATGACATAATTGAATTACTTCTGTTTAAAGTGAGATAATAAGTATCTACTTTATTTAATCTACTTTTTGTCTGCTGTTCTGTTACTTCTTTATTGCAGCTGAAAGCATCCTGAGTAGCAGTATTTTTAGTAGCTGCTCAAACTAATTGGCCGCTATACTGCTGCTCATTTAACCATTTGTCCATTCACTCATTAAGTGTATGATATACCAGGATATATGCAAAACTCAGAGTAAGAAGGTTAATGAGTTATAGTTCATGCATATCTTCTAGGAACTGACAGTAAGGGTACAAACAAAGAGTTTTATAAACAGCCTCTGAGTTACAAAGGTATGAAAGCGATATGGCATTTAGTAGAAGTCATACTTTGAATTCTGAATTTTGATCTTTTCCTGAGCTAGTGATGTGTGGTCCCATACTGTGTCATGACACTGGGCAGTAGCAGTCACCATGGCTCCTGGTAAGCCACGTGATCACCAGGTAAACAAGAGGTACACTTACAACCACTTCGTACTCATATAATCATTCTGTTTTTCAATTTCATATAGTCAATAAATTTATATATATATATAATTATAGATGTCAATAAATTTCACAAGACACTATTATTACTTTATTGCAAAATAAATATACTTTATTATAAAATAGGCTTTGTGTTAGATGATTTTGTCCAACTGTAGACCAATTTTAAGTGTTTTGAGCATGTTTAAGGTAGGTTAGGGTAAGCTATGGTGTTTGATGGATTCATTTTATTAAAAGCAATTTTAACTTAAGATATTTTTAATTTACATTGAATGGGTTTATAAGGATGTAACCCCATTGTAAGTAGATGATCTATATCTAGCACATTGTTATCACAGAGCACATGTTTATTAACGTTCAGATTCACTATAACTAGTAGTTGGTTAGTTTTCTGGGTAGACCAACATGGGTAGAGGTGGTCCATCCTGTCATCTCTGCAATGGGTCCATGTGAAGTTTACTCTCAGTCACCATTTGAGGGAGGCTTTTTTCTATTGTCAAAGAAGGAGTAGCGCTGATGTAGGCAATTTTGACCATATTATTTATTTCCTATTTATTCAGGCATTAACTCATGGGTGAAGAAGATAAGAGAGTTAATGAATAAGCTGGGAAAGTGGGAATCAGGGATAGTTTGCCTCTTTCTCCTCCACATCCCTCAATGGGTCCTTCTTGAACACCCAGGAGAATGGAACTGACTGTGGTTAGAATGGGTTGATTAATTTGTGGCAGCTTAAGAATGCTGCTTGCTACATGCTGTTGATAACATTTTCATGTGTGCCTAGAGAATAAATTAGAATTACAGAGTGTTAACTATTTCAGTTTAATCATCTGGAAAACTAGTGCTTTTGTTTGTTTGTCTGAAAAACAACAAACAAAACTTTGCAGCTTTATCATCCAAAGCTAGCTGTCTAGTCATTGATATATTGAACTTTTTTTTTCCTTTTTCTTTCTTTCTTTTTTTTTTTGCAAAGCCATTCAGTGTGCAAATGATAATGTTAAGTGCCAAATGAGGATGTGGGCTGTATGCGTAGAGCTCAGTAAGGGAAGTTGACTGTATCCAGCTCTTTTTCATAATTAAATTTCAAATGACAAATGCATGTATCCTTAGGATGAGTCTTAATCTCTCAAAAGTGTATTACATAATATTTGGTTCACTGACTTACATTTTATGTTAGGCTCATTAAATGTTTATGTAGAAAAAAAGCTTATATAGCATACTCAAGAAAAGGTAGTGACTCAGGGTGATACACTGACTTCTGACATATTTAATAGGTAGATTAATTTCTGTGCCCACAGAAATTGTTCAGGAGGTACTCTTGGTTTGCTTTATTTATTGAAAGTTTACGCTAAGTACCTTTAAATAGAAGAATCCTTAACTTTTTCGTTTCTGTTTTGGAATATTTTTGGAATTTCCATTCTTTATTCCTGTCTCCTTGGGGGTCCCTGACTTCTCTAATGGTATTTGACGGTTTTCCTTGTTTCCTTTTGCTTTGTGAAGTATAATAGCTAGCTGCATTTAGCCAAATGTAGAAGAGAGATTATAATTGTCATTTGTGATACATGTAAACTTGTTATTTTAAAGAGAGGAACCACTTATATATGTACCTGTGATGAAAATACAAATGGAGGATATAAAAAAATGTCAGAGGTAGTAAAAAGAGCAACTATGCCTGAACCAAAAGTGTATTTTGATTTTTATAATGATTTTCTTGTAAGGAGATTGAAGTATTTCAGGTATTATTTTATGTTTATGACACTCCTACTATTGTATAGAAGCAAATGCCATCTGTATATTGTGGCATTGAAGAATGATGTGTCCATAGGAGAGAGATGAGAGTGTTTCCACCAACAATGAATTTCCCATACCCATGAAAGACCTATTTATTCCATAGATGGTATCCTGTATTGTGAACTGAGTTATTGCCATGCCCACCAGAGTTGTCTCTAAAAATTCTCACTCACAGGACTTCCATAGAGTATACTTGGCATCAGATTCATTAAGAGGAATACAGGCTAGGAAATGGAACTTGCTAGTAGTGCAGCATTTAGCACCCCTCTTCAGTAAGACCTCTTGCAGCGCTCCTCACACCAATCAAGGGGCATAAATTCCCAAGTCCCTGCAAGGGGCCTGTCAAATTAGTAGAATCATCACACTCAGGGAACCTAAAGCTATGATTTTCCACAAGGTATTTATGGTTCATTTATAGTTTTTCTCCTGCTAGATGCAATTTGTCCGTTTTTATCATAAGAAGTGTTGCTTAGTAGTACCACTTCCATTCTACTTTTTTCAGGTTTCCAGAGAGACAGTGTCATAAAGTTAACCCAAGGTCGGATTTGTTCATAAAGGAGAAAAGGTTTTGTTAATGCTTTACCCACAGTTATGCTGCCTCTTTTGTACTATTAAGACTAGGTTGGAAGCTTAGCAGATATCCCTCACTCATCGAGTGATATGC
The DNA here is from genome assembly GCF_010015895.1 of Lontra canadensis. Classification (NCBI taxonomy): domain Eukaryota; kingdom Metazoa; phylum Chordata; class Mammalia; order Carnivora; family Mustelidae; genus Lontra; species Lontra canadensis. Next base: position 3,999,358 of record NW_022631056.1, on the reverse strand, counting down.
TTTCTCTGGTCCTTGAGAAGATGGAGTGGATTACATTTAATTTTATAGCACGGGAGATATTTTTCAACTTCGTTATTTTACAAATGAAATCTTATTAAGCCATGTTCTGTATTTACAACAATAGTTAGAATTATCTTTTGACAGGGCAGTAGTACAGATCTAATGGGGAGAACACAGCCCCACTGTTGAGATTCCCACATTACAAAATGTTGTAATCCAGAATGTAACCACTTCTAGCACATCAACTGACTCTCCACTTGTATCTTAAAGGGCACAGTCAAGGACAGATCTTTCCAGGTATATAGGAAAAATATGAGAGAACTTCTCTCAGTTTAACATTTTCCAGCAGAATGCTTGTGACTTGTAATACCAAAATGTCATTAAATGCATGTATCTTTCTCAGCTCTGCACATTTAGGACAAATTTATACTGATCCTTCTAAAATGCAGTATGGCGCACATTTTGTGAGGCATAGCTTACATGTGGTGAAATGCACACATCTTAAGTGCACAATTCATTAATGAATCAGTATGTCCATGTAACCCACACCATTGTCAGGGTGTAAAGCATCTATTACCTTAGAAATTCCCTTGTACACCTTCCTGGTCAATCTCTTTTCTTTCCCTCCACCATAAGGCAACTATTATTCTAATTTCTATCTACATCAAATAGTTTTTACCTGTTTTGAATTTTGTCTACATGGGACATGAAGCAAATGCTATCTTGTGTCTGGCTTCTTTTGTTCACCACGTTTTTTGCTTCATCTATGTTATTAGATGCAGCACTAGTTCAAGTAAATACTTGGAATAGAATTGCTACGTCATAGATTAGAAGTATGAGTACCATCATAACAACCTCCCAAGAAAGTGTCAAAAGTGCTTGTACTATTTTGCACGCTCAGCAGGAGTTTATGACAGATCTGGTTGATCCATGTCCTTTCTTGCATTTGATGTCATCAGCCTTTATTTTTAGCCGTGCCAGTGTGTGTAAAGCTCCTGGAAGAAAGAAACCCAGGGCTGTCTTTGTGACCTTGAGGTAGATAAAGATTTCTTCTAGAAATCACTAACCATAAAGGAAACAATTGAATAATTGGATTTATCAAAATTCAAAGATTCTGCTCTTTGAAAGACACTTTAGGAGGCTGTCAGGATCCTGCAAGTGGTTAAGCTTCTAACTCACCTCTAGAGCAGATTTTTCAACCATAACATTATTGACACTTTGGGCTGTTACTGCTGTTACTGAGGACTGTCTGTCCATTGCAGGACGTTTAGCAGCATCTCTGGCTTCTACCAGAGGTGGTGCCAATAGCACCACCTTCAGATGTGACAATCCAAACCATCTCCAGATAGTGTCAACTCTCCCATGGGGAGCAGCCTCCCATTGCCAACAACCAGCTGCTTCTCTCCACTTTATCCACCGAGAACCAGTGCTCTAGGGTTTGTCTTAACTATCAGGCCAGTTTTGGTACCTAATGCACCTTTTTGGAGTCCTCTGGACTTCAACTGACCCACGAATGGACTGGAAATATTTGGAATGCCCCGTACTGAAGAATATCGCTTAGAAACCCTTATCACTTTGGTGACCTCCACCCAGCATTAAATTAGAATCAGAGCATGCCTCAGAGAGAAGGCCAGGCTTGAAGAAAATAGCAATTGACTTTGTTGTTTTCAATTTAGTGTTGAAACACTTCAGTCAATGATTTATTATTTTTAAAATAAAATACAGTGTAATTCCCCCCAGAGAGCTTTAATCCTCTTAAGAATACAGTAAACATGGACCCTCAACTCTATGGTCAAATAATCTTCGACAAAACAGGAAAAAATATACAGTGGAAAAAAGACAGTCTCTTCAATAAATTGTGCTGGGAAAACTGGACAGCTATATGTAGAAGAATGAAACTCGACCATTCTCTTACACCGTACACAAAGATAAACTCAAAATGGATAAAAGACCTCAACGTGAGACAGGAATCCATCAGAATCCTAGAGGAGAACATAGGCAGTAACCTTTTCGATATCAGCCACAGCAACTTCTTTCAAGATATGTCTCCAAAGGCAAAGGAAACAAAAGTGAAGATGAACTTTTGGGACTTCATCAAGATCAAAAGCTGCACAGCAAAGGAAACAGTCAACAAAACAAAGAGGCAACCCACGGAATGGGAGAAGATATTTGCAAATGACAGTACAGACAAAAGGTTGATCTCCAGGATCTATAAAGAACTCCTCAAACTCAACACACACAAAACAGACAATCATATCAAAAAATGGGCAGAAGATATGAACAGACACTTCTCCAATGAAGACATACAAATGACTATCAGACACATGAAAAAATGTTCATCATCACTAGCTATCAGGGAGATTCAAATTAAAACCACATTGAGATACCACCTTACACC
>NW_022631056.1:3963884-3996560 GCF_010015895.1 Lontra canadensis | reverse complement strand
GATTTTGTTATATAAGAGACCACCCTAAAACTAAGTGACAAGTAACAGAGACTCTCTTCTTGATTAAAGTTTAAGCAGGCTCCTCTGAGTTCTCTTTTCATCTAGGCCTCAACTTTAGCCTATAAAAACAGCAGATGGTAGGGACAGATGATGTTGTCTACTTCCTCTCCCCCTGCTACCATGCACACTAAAAGACTTGAACAAACACTAACATTTTTAACTCAAGGCCACATCCCTGAGATGACCTCACCCCCTTGGTGTGCCTGCCTGAGATAGTCAAGACTGCCTGACAAATTACTGTTTGTTCCAGCCCAAACCTGGTAATCAGGAGATAGGTTTCTGAACCACCTCTCATAGAGCACTTCCTTTAGAAAGCTTGTAGTTGTAAATCCTTTCTTCGCCCCCTTTGAGCCCTAGCTCTTCTGCCACCAAGAAGACAGTTCTCTGACCAAAGAGTCATCTCTTTGAAATGCACATAGTCAGGGAAACAACTTTTCTCCCTGCCAGGTTGGAGGGTGCTCAGCTCTAACTTACACTACTGCCTCCTGGCATAAAGCTACAAGAAATTTCCTTCTCCTCCACATAAACTCCAGTTAACAAACCTGATCTATGCTTGTTCCTCCTGTTTCTTCCCTCATTTCCCTTTAAAATTCCTAGTCCACTCTGCGCAGATCAGAGTTCAGTTCACACTGGACCCTCTTCCTCACTGCTGCAGTTCCTACTGAATAAAGTCCTTCCTTCCCTCTTCAGCTAGTCTCCAGGTCCATCTTTGAACAAGCTGTCTCAAAACCTGATAGGCTGTTGAGTTCCAGAGTCTATGGAATCATCAATTTGGACTGGGTTTAACTGGCTAGCTCTGAGCCCACTCAGATCTGCAAGCTGCTTCTGGTCAGTGAGAGAGCTCTGTTTCGGTGATGTGGGTAACAGTCAGCTGAGGTTATGGAGACACCTGGATTCTATGTCCCCATCACCCAGGAGGCCAACCTAGGCTTATTCTCATGACTGCACAGCACAGCTCTAAGAAGGAGTGGCCTTGTGAAGCCTACATTTAGAACTGATGTAAATTACTTCTTCTGCTTCTGTTGGCCAGCCCAGAATCAAGAGGTTAAGACATACACTCTGTCTCTTAATGGGAGGAGCTCCAATGTCCCATTGTCAAAGGGACAAGGATATAGGGATGGGAATGTTGGATGTCACAAATTTTTTCTTTGACATATAATTAAACATCTTGTTGAATATACTTAGTCACATCCACATTGCTCCCTGAGCACCCTCCATCCTGAGGTAGAAAAGGTGAGAGGTGAGACAGACCCTTGGAATGGAGTCTTGCCATAACATGGGAATCGTCTACCACTAGTTGGAATTGAATTGGAATCAGTGATGGACTGGCACGTGGCAATGCCCGTACTATGTATATATTAATAGAACTTGTGAAATAAACATTAAGTAACACAGGTCCTGCTTGATAAAGTCTTTCTATACAAATGTGATTCACAAGAAGGCCTACGAAAGTCATGTTGTGGGGAATTTTAATTTTTCTAAGGGAGCTCTGTAGAGATTTTTCCCCTCTTATTGCATATTAATTATTATTTCAGAAATATAGACAAATCTACAAGGTAGATTTTGATTGAGCTATCTTTAATCAGTTCTTTTGAAGGGGTAGCACCATAAATTTTATATTAGAATCTCATAAGAATATGGTATACTGTTTTAAAAAATGCACATTTGGTATTGTGTTTCATATATCCTCTGACCTTCAGAAAGAAGTTGCCAATAAACTTTGTAAGTTCATTTATTTCTGTCATTCCCTGCTGAATTTCTAGTTCAGAGTTCATTTTCAAGTCATTTATTAGTACAGCAGATCCTCCGTGAATGGTAGAGACTGAGCACATCACAGACTGGACAGCTCTCATTATCTGAAATAGCTGTAAGCTGCTTTAATGTTAGAGATTTGCCTTAAAAGATTGTCCTTTGGAAGGCTGGTTGTGATTGTTGTGAGGCAGAACAAATTATAAAATGATTATGGCTTCAGAGATGTATGTTTCTAAATGATTGCTTCACCACTCCATAAAATGTCTATTTTCAAAAAACAGGTGAAATATGAGAGCCTTAAGAGATAAGATCATTGGGATGCTATTAAAAATGTCTTTATAGGGCCTGGATGCAGGGCTACTGGGTTATATAACTTATCATGAACACTAGCAGGAAGTCATCAGCCTTACAAAAGAAAGGCACATTTAACAATGAGAAAGAAAAGGCCTTAAGAACAAAATAACAAATAAAACTAACTTAGAAAAATAATTGAAAGGGTATAGTCCACAAACTGTTCAGTGTGTTTTCCTCTGTAAAGTCCCATGGATTTGGGGGTACTCGGGGGTGACAGAGGCAAGACCAAAGAAGCTTTCTTTCCCCTCTATATGCTTTGGTACGTACTTGAATTTTAAAGTACACAAATGTGTATACAGTTGGTGCAACTGAAAATAATCTTAAAAGGGAATATCACTAGTAGACTTACTTCTCAATTTTACTTTACTTCTCAATTTTATCCTGCTGTTTTTACCTCCAATCTAACTTTCAAGTCTAATAACATGCAAGAAATATTCCCTAGGCATTACTGAAGAAGGGAGGGACTCTTAAGAATGTTTGATATTGGGGTGCCTGGGTGGCTCAGTGGGTTAAGCTTCTGCCTTCGGCTTAGGTCGTGATCTCAGGGTTCTGGGATCGACACCCGCATCGAGCCCCGCATCGAGCCCCGCATCGAGCCCCGCGTCGGGCTCTCTGCTCAGCAGGGAGCCTGCTTCCTCCTCTCTCTCCACCTGCCTCTCTGCCTGCTTATGATCTCTGTCTGTCAAATACATAAAATCTTTAAAAAAAAAAAAAGAATGTTTGATATTGTCAACAGTTCCCTTTTGCAGTTAGGGGTACATTTTACCTTCTCAACGTTTTCTTCAAAAATGTAAATTTTACTGTTAAATATGATTTTATGCCTGTCAGACTCATTCTGTGCAGTGAAGGCCATGGTGCCTTGTGCATTTAATAGGCACTCAACAGAAGCTTTTTAGAAATTGCTATGATGAAACATCTACCTGAAACAGAGAAGGAATATTTGAGAAGGAAGGGGAAACTAAGTTTTTTTTTTTTTTTTTAACATTTTGCTATTTTCCCCTTTCATCTTTTCTTTATCAATATTTAAAAGTTATTTATTCTTAAAAAAAACAAAAGTACTTGTTCTTATTACAAAAGTGATACCTGCTTTTTTTAAAAAGTTCTGTTTGGGGTCCTGCTTGGCTGGTTTCATTGGAGTTGCCTCTCTCCATAACATTTGGCTGAAGGAAAGAAGTTAGAGGGTTGCCATATTTTGACCTTTTGGCCTTTCCATTCCTGATTCCAGCTGACTGAACCAAACAAAGAGCCCTGATTCAAGCTGAGCCAATCACCTTGCCTCTTGTAACTTTTGTCTGAGAAAGACGAAGACTTAGTGAGGTGATGTGGTTTCCAGAACTGTGAGCAAGAGCAAGAGCAGCCATGTTAGGGTCTTGTGCGCTGATCTACAAACAGGTCAAGGGAATGGTGCACATACCCAGAAGGAAGCAAACATAAGAGATGATGTTCTCAGAGAGAAAAGGGACAAAGGGAATTATCTTGTCTTCTTGCTTTCAGATTTAAATTTCTTGTCAGACCTGGCCCTCATTCCTGCCTTTGGTTATATGGGACAGTCTTGAATACTAGCTTGCTTAAGTTAGACTGGGTGGATATTGATTTTTGCAAAAAATCTTAGAGAATATCTAAGAAAATAAAAATTGCTGGGAAAACTATACCCATTTGTAAATTTCCTTTCCATGTCTGGATGGCTCAGTTGTTAAGCATCTGCCTTCGGCTCTGGTCATGATCCCAGGGTCCTGGGATCCAGCCCCACATGCGGATCCTTGGTCGGCACGAAGCCTCCTTCTCCCTCTCCTGCACCCCTGCTTGTGTTTCCTCTCTTGCGGTGTCTCTCTCTAGCAAATAAGTAAATAAAAACCTTTTTAAAAAAATATTTTGTCGGGGCGCCTGGGTGGCTCAGTGGGTTAAGCTTCTGCCTTCTGCTCAGGTCATGGTCTCAGGGTCCTGGGACCGAGCCCGGCATCAGGTTCTCTGCTCAGCAGGGAGCCTGCTTCCCTCTCTCTCTGCCTGCCTCTGTGCCTACTTGTGATCTCTCTCTGTCAAATAAATAAATAAAATCTTAAAAAAATATATTTTGTCTGTCTTTTTCACAAAATTGAGAGAGTTTTCACATTTTATTAATCCCAGCCCTGTTTAAAGGCAACTGTAAGTTGAGAAAGAAAGAGTCTTTCCTTGTATGGCTGAATAGATCCGGAGAAAGAAAAACACCCTTTGCCGACTGGTCTCACTTTTAATTCACACTGATACTCTCTGGCAACCATACTGCATTTCACTATTCCTCTACTCCTCTAGTCCTCCCATCAATTCCCAGGCACTATTTTCTTCTTCCTTCTTTCTCAGTTTCTTCCCCTGGCCCTTCCCCCATTCTCACTCTGTTAAGATATTTTTTCCTATTTTACTGGAATATTAAAAGCCTCCAGAAGATATTTCAGCGTGTTTCTGCCACCACATCCCTCCATCTCCTGCTTGCTCTGTGCCCACATACTCTGTTTTTCATTATTTTTTTTAAGCTTTACTTACTTATTTTAGAGAGACAGCGAGAGAGAACAGGGAGAGGGGCAAAGAGAGGGGGAGAGAGAGAATCTTAAGCAGACTCCCCACTCTCAGAACCTGAGATCAGATCCTGAGGCAAACAAAGAGTCAGATGCTTAACTAACTGAGCTGTAAAGGCAACCCCTGTTTTTCATTAGTATGAGTGAACTTTCCACAGTCCTAGTTAAAGCCAGTCCCTTCCACTCACTCATGATTTTCCATCCTCTCTCCTGTGTTCAAGGATATCACATCTTTAATTGGCTTCTCTCCTTTGTATAATCACGTTTCCTTTGTTGCTTGCTCATTTTCACGAGTTTATGCAATTCTATTATTTCTCCTATCTTAGGGAGGCAGAACTTTCCAGACTCTTTAACTGCCTTCGGTTACTGGATCACTTCTCTGCTATTGTGAAAAGCAAATCTTCTCAGTAGTTATAGCTACTTGATATCTGCAATTTACTTGTATCCCATTTTCTAATCAGGCATTCATTCTCACGGCTTCCACGAAGCAGCTTTTGTGAAGTTGCCATTGGCTCTTCTACATGGTTAAAACCAGTGCTTGATCTCAGTTTTCATCTCACTTGAGCTCTCAGCAGTATTTGACAGGGTTGATCACTTTTCCCTTAACTGTTTTCTTGATGTTTGGGACTTCATTACCCTCCTTTTCAAGTCTCCTTTGCTCTGTGCCCCATTCTCTGGGCCTTGTTATACATCCCCAACCTCAACATTGACATACCCCAGACTCAGTCTCAAATCACTCCTAAGCCCAAACCTTTTTTCTCTTCTCCACATTCACATACCCACACCCCTACTCAGAATTTCCTCTTTGATGTCTAAGCATCACAAATCCCCAAATGTCCAGTGACTCCAGAGCTCAAACCTTACAAGCTCAAACCTTACAAATTCCCCTCCCTCCTTCCTTTACCCCACCTTCCTCCTTTCCTCCATCCCTCTTTCTCCCTCCCTCCCTCCCTCCCTTTCTTTCTTTTTTTTTCCTTCCTTCCCTCCTTCCTTCATTTTTGAGATGTAACTCATATAGTGTACAACTCAGCCAATTGAAGTATCCAATTGAATGGATTTTAGTATATTTATAGAGTTGTGAAACCATTACCATAACAAATTTTAGAACATTTTTTAATCACCCTCAAAGGAAATCCCATGTACCTTCTACCGATCTTTCCTATCCCACCCCGTGCCTTATCCCAGCCTTAGGTACTTTTCTGCCTCTATAGATTTGCTCATTCTGGACATTTCATGTTAATGTAATCATACAATGTGTTCCCTTGTGACTGGCTTCTTTCAATTCACACAGTGTTTTCAAGGTCCACACTATACTAAGTATCAGTACCACAGTCTTTTTAATTTCCAGATAATATTCCATTGTATGGATATAGCATACTTTGTTTACCCATTCATCAGTCGATGGTCATTTGGGTTGTGAGCACCTTTTGCCTATTACTAATACTCCTGCTATGGACATTAATGTACAAGATTTTACATGGGTGTGTTTTCATTTCTCTTGGGTGTGTATCTAAGGGTAGATTTGCTGGATCCTAGGGTAACTTTGTTTTGAACTGTTGAGGAATTGCTGGATCATTTTCCAGAGTGACTTGGGATTCCTTTCTACTGGCACTCATTCCATTGATCTCATCCAGTCAATGGTTCTAAATATTGTGTGTATGCTGAAGACTCACAAATTTATGTCTGCAGTCTAAGCAAAGCTTGCCCCTGGACTCCAGATCCAGGCCGTTTATTGCCTGGTAACATGTCCATCATTGAAGTCCTGATTTTCCTTTCCATTAACCTCAAGTCTACTTTTTCTCTTGTCTTTTTCCCAATGAGTGATGACTCCATTCTTCCAGTTTCCTGGGACCAAAAAACCTTACTCAGAGTCACTCTTGATTTCTCTTTCTTTCTTTCTCAGCCCACATCTAATCTGTCAGCAACTCCTTTAGCTTTATGTTCAAAATACTCTCCCACTTCTTTTCTACACTAGCTCCTCTGCTACTCTCCCAATCCAAATCTTTGTCACTTCTCTCCTGCGTTATAGTAGCAGCCTCCTAACTGGTCTCCCTGCTCCAGCTTTGGTGAACATTCAGTCTGTTCTTGATAGAGCATTGCAGGTAATCTTTTCAAAATACCTCAGTGGCTTTCCATTTTATTAAGAGCAAAATTTCAAGTCCTTCCAGTGGCCTGTGTGGCTCTACATCGTGATCCAGCTCCCATTCCATTTCTGACCCCCTGCTACAGCTCCCCTCAGTCACTGTGGTCAAGCCACAGTTGTTACTGCGACATGACCACCAGGTCCTCACCTTGGGTCTTTTCAGGTTCTGTTCTTTTTACCCAGAATGCTCTTTCCACTGGTATTGGCATGGTTGACTCCCTTGCTTCATCTTTGCCCAAATGTTACCTTTTCCTTGAGACCCTCCCTGACTATCGGGTTCCCTGCCCTGGTCTCTCTCTCTTTTTAAAGATTTATTTATTATATATATATATGTAAAGAGAGAGAGAGAGAGAGAGAAAGAGAGAGCGAGCGAGCGTGAGTATGGGGAGGGTCAGAGGGAGAGAATCTTCAAGCAGACACCTCACTGTGCATGGAGTCCTCAAGCAAAGCTTGTTCCCCATAACCCTTGAGATCATGACCTGAGGCAAAACCAAGAGTCAGAGGCTCAACTGCCTGAGTCACCCAGATGCCCCTGACCACCATGTTCTAATCTGCAACCCCCATCACCTAATCTTGGCATGCCTATCTAAACATCTAAGGCTCTGTGTTTCACCATAGGATTCATCATCTTCTAACATACAAGACAGTTTTGTTGATTTTGGTTATTTATTTCTCTTTCTCCCTTCTAGAATGTAAATCCCACAAGGGAAAGGATTTTGTCTGTTTTATTCAGCAATTTATAGTTTCTTGAGTAGTGTTTTACACATACTGGGGTGTTCTGTTCAATGAATATTTGTGGAAGGAATTATTAAACATTTCAAAAAGATCATTGATATACACTGAATGAATGTCTATGTCCCTTCCAAATTCATATGTTGAGGTCCTAACCCTTTGGAGGTGGGGCCTTTGGGAGGTAATTAGGTTGAGGTTATGAGGGTAGAGTCCTATGATGGAATTAATATCCTCCTAAGAGGAAGGGAGACAGATCTGACTTTTTCTCTCTCCCCACCATGTGAAGACACAGTGAGAAGACAACCATCTATAATCCAGGACGTGGGCCATCACTGAATCTGTCAACACCTGGATATTGGACTTTCCAGCCACCAGAATGGTGAGAACTAAATGTCTGTTTTTTAAGCTACCCAGTCTTTGGTATTTTTTGTTATGGTAGTTCAAGCAGTCTAAGACAATCATTTTTAATAACAACTTGTGAATTGTTTCTGCCATCATTGTCTCATTCATATTCCCGTTACACAACATTTATGTCCCATTTTTCTCATACATGCTAGGGGTCTTTGTCACTTTCAGACCAGGGGCTTGCTTTCACTGGATGCCAGCATATACTTGCCAGCACAGGCCAAGGAGTTAACATTCCCAAGATCAATCCTCAACCTACCATCCTCCTCCTTCAGATGGGCCTACTCTGAAGTGTGTTCTAAACAGTGTCTTAGAGGCCTCAGAGGGACTGAACCCTAGTGGATGTCCACATCCTTGAATTGATTTCCTTTCTTGCCTTACTTTACTTCCCTGACTACCTGTTGATGCTTCTGCCTCTTTTCACAAATGAACTATTTTTGTGCGTGTGTCTGCTTCTGGGAGAACCCAGCTAAGATAAAAACCTTTGTAAAGAAATCTCTGCCCCTGTATTTCTATTTCTTAATGCTCTAGTTCTCCAAAAGGACATACTGAGTCAAAAGTGTATTTTTCACTGGCTTTTGGGTACTCAATTTTAAAATCTTTATATTTGGGGAATTTTACCTTATGAGTCTTGGTTTTAGGTGAGAGTTTATCTCTTTCTGTAGGGGCTAGAAGCACCATTTATTCACTTCGTTTTGCCTCTTTTGAAACTAGGGCTTAAGCATGTGACCCCAGTTTGGCTAAACAGATGGATCTTCCCCTAGATAATGTCTGGCATGCAAAGAAGACAGGCTAGCAAAGAGTCTCCTCAGGTGGTGTGACTGTTTCAGCAGGTTCCAGTTTCTGGAGACTGCATCAGTGGTGGTGCCAGCAGCAATTACTAGCATCCAGTGCTGTAAGAATCAGAGTACAAGAGCAGTTCTGTAGAAATGTGAGCCATGTGTCCTTAAAACTTAGTAGTCCAGGGCGCCTGGCTGGCTCAGTCTGTAGAGCATGCAACTTTTGATCTTGAAGTCAGAAGTTTGAGCCACACATTGATTGCAGAGATTATTTAAACAAACAAATAAGAACTTTCTGCTAGTTTAACTTAAAAAGGTTAAAAAATATACCCAGATTAAGTTTATTTTCAGCATATGCTTTATTTAACCCAAATGTTATAATTTCAGTGTCTCGTCAATTTAAGAAATTGGCCTAGATAGAGCGCAATGGCAGTGGGCAACTGTTTCTTTTTTCTTTTCCTTTCTTTTTTTTGGGGAAGATTGTATTTATTTATTTGACACAGAGAGAGTGCTCATGAGCAAGGGAGGGGCATGACACAGAGAGAGCAAGCATGAACAAGATTTTATTTATTTATTTGGAACAGAGAGTGAGAGAGAGAGAGAGCATGAGCAAGGGAGAAGCCAACACCCTGCTGATCAGAGAGCCCATGTGGGGTTCAATCCCAGGAGCTGGGGACCATGACCCGGGCCGAAGGCAGAAGCCCAACCAACTGACCCACCCGGGTGCCCCTGTAACTATCTCTTCATACAGGACCACATCCTTGCTGTGCTGTGATTAGTGTCTGACATTGATCTCAGAACCACTGCACCTCCTTCTGTTGCATCTCTTAACATTTCAATATTCTCTCAGTACTTGCATTTTATGCCACAGTTAGTTTCTGTTATTTGCAGCTAAGTGGCCTCTTCTTGATAATACAAATTTAAATCAGAAGTTTGGGCATAGACATTTAAAGGAAGGAGGGGATTTGAAATTGCGTTTCTGCCTTTGTTAAGGGTTATTATAGATTGGATTATTGTTCAACAAATCTCTCCCCCCCAAAAAAAACCACCCTCCACAAATAGTCTCTGACTATTGGTAGAATATTCTAGCTGGCCTTCTTGAAGTTGGGCTCAGCCATATGACGTGCTTTGGCTGATGGGATATTAGTGGGTATGTTGTGAGCAAAGATCTGAGATGTGTTTGTATGATGGTTGCCTGCTGTCTTGAATTTCTACCATTAGTATGAGGAAAGATATGCCCCAGCTAGCCTGGTGGTCCAAGGGGGATGAGAAGTATGTAGAACAACTTGACCCTATTGGACCCTAGCTGGGTTAGCCAGCCAGTTTTTACCAACAAAAGGAAGAGTAAGTGCTTACGTTATGCCATCTGATTTTGTTATGCAGCATTACTGTAGCAATAGCTAAAGGTAGTGATGGGGAGTGAAAACGCTTGCAAGTAAGCAGTGGGTCTCTGGCATACTATGGTATGCACAGTCTGTAAACACAGTAAATTAAATGACTCATGGTAGAATACAGTGTTAATTGAAGGAAGGCTTTGGGTGACCAATTAGATTCTGTTAGAGGATAGTAGGAAGACCTATTTAAGACTTATAGAATACAGTGTTTACTGATAACATTTTCACAAAGCTTAACCAAATAGATTTACTAATGTAAAACTGTGTAATTTCCTACTTCAGGCATGGATTGAAAAATCAATGACTTTTTTGACTCTGCAAAAAGAGTATCACATTTCTTGTAGCCACTGGATTGAGTGTGCCAAAAGACACACAGTCACTGAATCTGCAGCTTACATTCAATATCAGTTGAATTTACAGCCTTGTCATGTGCCCTCTATGAAGTCTGATATGAAGGTATTGATGGGAATGGAGATTTTGTTATGTTGGAGGAGCTTCAACTCTCCCTGAGTTTTGTTGCCAACTAAAGGAGCCCTCCGTCGTTCTGGGATGGTAATCTTTTGCCTTTGCTTGAAGACCCTTAACAAATCTTTGAGCAGACCCATGTAAGAGATTTACCTGGTCCGGGGGGAAGCCAATTCTTCTTTTGTCCCCCACTTATCCTCTCCTTGTGTCCTGGGTTTCAACCGTTGTCAAGTCCTAGCATGCATTGGGAACCAATTTAAAAACAAATCTGTAAGATAAAAGAATTCCCACAACACGTTCAAAATTTAGTATCAGAAAGTGTGTGTTTGTGTGTGTGTGTGTGTGTGTGTGTTTATGGAATCTTAGTGATTAAGGCCTAAAGGGAACCAGTGGTTTTAGATCAGGCTGATTTTAGCATGATGGGGACACCCACTGAAATTCTAGATTTGATGTGCCTCTTCAAGCTGGGAGTAATTCTAATTGTTTTTTTGCACAGTTGACTTGTCTAAGAAACAAAGCCTCATACTGTGTTTGAATCAGAAACAACCAGTGGCATTATTAGTCTAAAAGCCAGCAGTTGTTGCTAAAGAAGAGCAAACTGAACTGATTTCTCCTCCAAGTTTTTATATCATATATAGATGGGAAGAACATAGGGAAAAAGGAGGAAAGAATAAATTGGGATTTTTTGATAATACAAGTGAATAAAATCAGACCCATATTACTCATTTGACAATACTATTTGTTTTTGATTCATTAGAAAACTTTCCAAATTTAAAATTAGGGAGGTCTCTGAGGGGAGTGATTCATTCACTCATTCATTCTTTCATTAAAGCATGTGTTGAATACCCAATATGTTCACACAGTATTCTAGGTACTGGAGATACAGTGGTAAAACCTAGGCCAATGAAAATTTCCTCCTATAACTTATAGTCTAGTAAAGGAAGAGAGAGAAGAAGCAAATAAGTGGAAATATACAGTGTATCAGAAAGTAATCTATGTAAAGAGAAAAATAAAATCAGGATAAATTAGTATTACTAGGGTAGGTAATGGTTCAGGTTTTTGTTTTTTTTTTTTGTTTTGTTTTTTGTTTTTTTTTTTAAATTGACACCAAGTTTATTGCAGGCTATGTTTGCCTGGGGCCGCTTAGTACAAATTAAATTTTAAAAAAAGATTTTTTCCCCTAAGAAAATGAATTGCCACAGCTTGATGAAGACAAAGAGGATTATGGAAACCCCACTCATAAAAGGACCAATCTGACCCAACACTCTCAATCCAGTCAAGGAAGTAGGTGAAATTCTGCATCAGTGGAAGCAAGAGCTCAGGCTCCTTACCCAGCAGGCCTTGCGCAGGGTGTAAAGGCCGGGGGTGGCTGACACCCACTTCAACAACTGACGTATCCCCCATTTTGAGTGCTAATTTCTTAGTGAGTGAGTTAGCTTGACGAAGGCTGATCTGAACAGTGTGTCATGTCACTTAGTCATAGGTGACCGGATTCAATGAATTCAAAGCTCTCATTTCCAGATGAGGAAACCAGGACTCGGGGGAGAAAGTCACTTGTCCAAAGGTACTCTGCTAGCAAGCAATGATTTAAGTATTTTCTCAGCTTTTCTGGGAAGCAAAAGGAGAAGAAAGTTACTTTTCTATCCACCAACATTCTTTACTCTCAATGAAGTATTGGGTAGGACAGTCTGCTCATCTGAAGCTAATTCTTTTTTCTTCTTATCATAAAAATATTCTTTGAAAAACCATTAGGAAATAGAGATAAGCAAAAAAATTTTAAAAACACCTAAAATGTTGACTTGTTTCACCTGTGTGCTTCTTCCATACCATGTAACTGATGTGTTTTTTGATTTTTCTCACTTCAAAATATACCAGGAACATCTTTCTCTGTCATTAAATATTCTTTGATAAGCTCACAGGATGGAAGCATTTATTTAACCCATTTTCTATTGTTGTTTCAAATTTAAGGTTCTTTGTCATTACTCATCGCTGTAGACTGTGCTTTGATGACCATCTTTAACAATGTTTGAACCTCCACGATTATATCCCTGAATAATAAGGGTTCAGTTTTTAAAAGGTTGTTGGGATGACTCTTAATCTCACAAAACAAACTGAGGGTTGATGGGGGGAGGGGGTTTGGGAGAGGGGGTTGGGGTTATGGACATTGGGGAGGGTATGTGCTATGGTGAGTGCTATGAAATGTGTTAACCTGACGATTCACAGACCTGTACCCCTGGGGATAAAAATATATGTTTTAAAAAAAATAAAATTTATTAAAAAAAAAAAGGTTGTTGGGAAAGGTGTCACTGAGGATATAATATTTGAGCCATGGTATTAATGTGTTACTGAGGATGTAATGTTTGAGCCATGGCATGGAAGTAGCCTTGTGCATTTCCAGGGCAAGAATATTCTAGGTAGAAAGAATATGAAGTGCAAAGGCCGTGGACATGACTGGCTTTCCGGAGGGAGAAAATAGTAGGAGAGGATTGAACCATGGTGATAATAGTAGGGAATGCAGTCAGAAATATAAAGTCAAACCACTTTTCATTATTTCTTTACCAATTAGATGGAGAACAGAGTGTTATACAATAAGTAGTAAAGGATTAGAAACTAACTGATGTTAGATATGGCCCGATATCCTCCATCAGCAAGTGGAAGACATATTCAGGATCTAGTCTATCCAGTTGTAAAGGCAGAAATAAGCTGTATAAGTAGTTTCCTTATTGTTCACCTTGCTGCTGCCGCTGCTGCCCCCTCCTCCTCCACCTCATCTTCTTCTTTTTAAAGGATTTATTTATTTATTCATTTGAGAGAGTGAGAGCGAGATCGAGAGAGAGAGAGAGAGCGAGCGCGCACACAGATGGAGAGGGAGAAGCAGAGTCACCGCTGAACAAGGAGCCCGATGTGGGGCTTGATACCAGGACCCTGGGATCATGACCTGAGCCGAAGGCAGCCTCTTAACCAACACAGGCACCCCTCACCTTGCCTCTTCTAGCTGTCTTACACTCCACTTTCCTGGGGCAATACTTCAGATCAATTGACTGAAGAGGAAAATGTATGAGTCTGGTTAAACATGGTTCTGCATGCATTTGCACCAACCAGGAATAAATCCTGTGACACCCTTTCCTCCTTTAAGAGTGGCTTTGTAGGATGGTAAGAAAAGATAATTCTCCCAGTGGACATGAACTTAAAGAACACATCTTATTATCCACTTTGTCTGTTAGGACAAAGCCTGAGGTATCTATACTGATTAGTGGGCTGTGGCTAATGGTATAATCAGATTGTCAGGGACCTAAAAGTAAGAGAATTGTAAGACTGATCACAAAGGATTGGGGGGAAGACATCTATGGATAAATCTTTCTGGGGTTCCAAGTGTGACAAAATGTATCCTTATGTGAATGACCAACAAAAGGCCACTGGGAATGAGACTTTTAATTATCAGGTGGGCAAGGTGACTCCATTTATGCTGCTGGGCCTCTCTCCAATCCCCCTTAGTACTTGATCAAAGTAGTTATGGTGACAGGCATTAAATAAAATATGGACTTGCCTTGAAAATCTGGCTGCTGCTCTTGTCAGCAAAGCTACCAAGCCTGAGCTTGCAGTTTAGTACCATACCCTGAGGAGGCCGGCTAGACCTCCCTTATCATGGAGGGGGCTTGGACACTTTATTTATTTATTTATTTTACTTTTTTTTTTTTTTTAATTTCTTTTCAGTGTAACAGTATTCATTGTTTTTGCACCACACCCAGTGCTCCATGCAATCCGTGCCCTCTCTAATACCCACCACTTCATGGACACTTTAGATTTTATATTGCCTTTCTTCTCATTTTTTTCCTTCTTTTAGTATCATCATTCATGCACTGAGTATTTTATACACTCTTAAGATGTTTCACCCAAACTTCCTCTGACCAAGTAGGTTTATTTTACATTTGGAAGGAGTGGGAAAAATGGTGACTGAGTGGTTTGGGGCACCCCGAGTCCCAGAAGGATCTGGGGTCTAGTTAGTCTCACACACAGTGTAGCTGAGATAGGCCACCTTCTGAGTAGGAGACTGTCTTATAATATCTTTTTAGCAAAAGATCAGTATACCCTGTTATATCTCTCGCAGATTGAAAATATGGGTCTGGAGACAATAGGTAGAAGTGAGAATGGAGCTTCTCCCAACTGTACCTAATAATTCACTTGAATTTTTTACTTCTCATTCTCATTCTTTTGGATTTGGTTTGAATATGTCAGTATTGACTAGCAGGATGTTGCCACCTGGGATACCGATTTCATGATATCTGTAGCTCACCCCACCTCCTGACATTTAAGTTTCCTCATGCTACTGGGTAAGTGGGCCTAAAGGAAGTCATGGCTACAGGCTTGTTAGTCCTGTCAAAGGTCTCACCACACACTGGGTGCAGAGAGAAGCGTGGATGAAACTGAAGTCATCTTCTGGGTACCCTCCTAGTACTGCTGTGTTTGCTGACATAAAATAATTTGATAAAAAAGGCCAAGTCAGCCCTTTATCGGAAGAATCATAGCTCAGATATACCAGGACTGAAATTTTCAGTCACCACTGGTTGAAGGTCTCAACTTCTGACTATCTGCAGTACAGGTTGGAGCCATTCAATGAATGAAACATGGAGAAGGGAGATTGTGAGTGCTTTCCTTTCTCACCCTGATGCCTTGGAGTTTATCAAGGGCTTCCTTTCCTCAAGGGCCCAAAACGTCAATTTTTGGTCCCCATTTCCATGAGCCTAGGAAGCTCTGTCATCTTTTGAGCCTCCACTGAGAATTAGCAAATGCCATGAGAGAAAAAACCACTCCATCGGGCTCACCTCTCTGCACCACCCCCTCCTTTCTTGGATTTTAGTGTCCCAAGTCTTTATAGCCTTTGTGGCTTTATGATTCATTCAGACCTTTTTTTTTTTTTTTTTAAATTCCATTTTTGTAGTTTACTCGGTAGGGTGGTAGGTCTGAAACAAGCTGACCTGTTATTAGCACACTCATGGAACCATGTTTGCTTCCTTCTTAAACTTCTAGTCTCAGTTTGCAATTATAAACTCATTTCATGATAATTTGCTTAATTCCTGACTTTTTTTTTTCTTTTAATTACTGACTTTTCCACAACATGTTATTAGGTATCGCACCTGTTTTTGCTCATGGTAGTATCCAATGCTAGGCACATCACAGATAGTTAATATTTAGGAAACCAGTGAGTGATTGAACATTGGACAAACTGCTTATTATTAACAGCTAAACAGGTGCGCCTGGGTGGCTCAGTGGGTTAAAGCCTCTACCTTCAGCTCAGGTCATGATCTCAGGGTCCTGGGATCGAGCCCTGCATCAGGCTCTCTGCTCAGCAGGGAGCCTTCTTCCTCCTCTCTCTCTGCCTGCTTCTCTGCCTACTTGTGATCTCTGTCAAATAAATAAATAAAAAATCTTAAAAAAACCCACCAAAAACAAACAAACAAACAAACAAAAAACCAGCTAAACACTGTTTAGGATTAAGATATGACATTGAGTCTGAATATATCTGATCTTATAGCCTATTGTTTATTCTTAAAAACAAAGCGAGGCTCTCTGGATCAAGGCTTGGTCTCACATGGATTTTAAGTGGCTCGGGAAGGAATGAGTGTTAGGAGAAATCATTACACACAGTGAATGACCGTCCACTGTGGGGGAGGAGCCCAAGACAGTGACATAGTAACAGTTGGTGGAATAGACACTAAGCAATTCAGAGCCACTCAGAAAATGGGCAAGGGGCGCCTGGGTAGCACAGTGAGTTGAGCCTCTGTCTCTTGTTTTTGGCTCAGGTCGTGGTCTCAGGGTTGTGAGATGGAGACCTGCATTGGGCTTTGTGTTCAGTGAAGATTCTGCTTAAGACTTACTCCTCCTTTTCTTCTGCCCCTCCTGTATATTTTTAAGTCCTCTAAAATAAATAAATAATATCTTAAAAAGAAAAGAAAATAGGCGTAGATGATTATTGACAAGTTAGCCTTAAATGCCTAGGGAAGAGGCCACATAGCATCAACTTCTAGGTGTCGATTGAAGAGAGTTTAAACTGAGTCAAGGTAGTGAGAAAATGGTGGTAGCCCTGAGGCAGGAACAAGATAAACAAAGTGAGTAAGTAGTTAGAAACACAGGATATGATACCTGTTATGTCAGGACTCAGAATCCAGTGTATTCTAATGTTTGTATGCTCACATATTTTCATTGTTGTTTTTTTTTTTTATACTTTATAAATGGGGAGACTAGTTCAATAATTTATGTTTGCTATCTCTGTAAAGATCTATATCTGTGCATATACATAGATACATGCAAATTAGAGTATATGAATAATGGTTTATTAAAGCACTCTTGGTTGTAAATTCTTGAAAGAACTCTAATTACTCTGTCCATATGTCTTAATTAGGCCCTATGAAGTCCCCGTGATAATTACTAGCTGTGAATAGGAATGCTATGAAAGTTACTCAAGTCATTATCTCAGAAGCTCCAACTCTACTGAAGGGACAAGTTGTAGGAGTTATATAACAACTGGGAAACCAAAATGGCTCACTGTCATATTAAATGTCAGCCAGCCTGCCAGTTTCTGGATGAAGTTGAGTAGGGCAATATATTTAGAAATAGTGTGTCCATCTTAGATGATTCCAATTAAGTAGACTTGATGATCAATTTTAATTTGCAATTGTATCATTGACAAGACTTTTATTCACAGCTAGCAGCTACTGGTAACAAAGACCCAGATAGGCTAAGCAAAGTAGATGTCATATTCTCTCCTGTAACAAAGGTCTAAGAGAATGCTATGCCGTTCTTGTGTGAAAGCTCCATAGTCATTAGGGAAGCATGCTCCTATCTTTCTGTGGAGCCTGGCTTTGGATCTTCAAGGACACCTGGTGTCTTCTGGAATTTCAGTCGTGGTGAACATATTTCAGGTAGAAGGAGGGGAGGAATAAATGACAAAACTGTTGAGTCAGTTGAGTCAGTCTCCTTTAAAGTGGTTTCCTGAAAGCCAGCAATGAGTTCTTATATCTTCTGATCATGTGTCATGGCAAGGGAGGGTAGGAAATGTAGTTCCGTGCTGGGCACATTGTCACCTGGAATAAAATTGGAATTCAGCAGAATACCAGAAAGAAAGGGCAACATGGATATTGAATTCTGTCAGGGAGATTCAAAGTGATCTAAAAATTTCAGTGCAGTAGCTCTGGTTAGATACCTAATATATGCCGACTGTCTACTGCATCCCAGGGCACGAAGACAAATATGATATTGGGCCAGCTGTCAAGGCTCTGACTGTTTAGTGGAGGAGACAGACTATAAATTATGTGGTAATGAAGCTTGCTGTGGGGTTGTGGGAGAGCAGAGATGAACTCAGCCCCACTCAGAGGTTTGTGCTTCCTGGAAGGGATGTTTCTAGAATCTAATCTTGAAGGAAGGGTAAGAACTGAGTGACACTCCAGGTGGAGGGAACACCATAAGGAAAGCTAAACACGAAGGAAACATCATTGTTTAATAGGAATTGAAAGCAATTGGAAATTATTAGAAGGTGAAATAGAAGGTAGAAGAGGAAAAAGTAAATCAAGACTCAAGTGGTATAGGGCCTGGTTTGTTAACTGAATAACTAGGCTCTGGAAAGCCTTGGGAGGGGGTTAAGCATGAAAACTCCATAGTCAAAGTGAATTTTAAATATATCATTCTCAGTGCTGTGAGGAGGAAGCTTCAAAGGAGGGCAAAATTGAGATAAAAAGAGTTATTAGCAGGCTCTTTCAGGAGTCAAGGTAAGAAAGAATAGAAACCTGATTAGGCAGTAGTAGTAGGGATGGGAGAAGGATTATAGAATAATGTGGGAGGAATAATTAGTGAATGAAAAGGTGTGGGTAGGTGGAGATAAAGGACTTTAGAATGACTACAACATATCTGCTCTAGGAAACTACGTGGTTGATGGCACCATTATTGAAATGGTAGATGTAAGGGCAGGAGGCGCAGGTGGGAGTGGGAGTGGAGGAGTGGGAAAAAGATGAGTTCAGTTGGAACAGGTTGAGTTTGAAATGTCTGTGTAACATCTAGTTAGAAATACTTAGTAGGCAATTAGATAAAAAAGTCTGAAGCTTGTGATCAGGGTGGAAGAAGTATATTTTTAAGTCGTTTTTAACAAGCTAGTAGTTAAATCCATGTGAATAGAGGAGATTGTATTTGGATAGAGGGTGGGCAGAGAGGGCAACAAGGTAAGGCAGGAACTTTGCTGACATCAACATTTGAGGAAGAAACACTTGATAAGGGCAGTGAGGAAATAATAGACCGAGTGGTTACTGAGTTAAACAAAACAAAATAAAACAAAACTACATTACAAAAGAGTTCCTCTGACCCAGGCACTGTACTATGACTAATAATCCTGCCATTAACATGACAGACAGTCTCTTCCTTCATGGAGCTTTGAGTAGAGAGGATTCATATGTTAAATCAAATGTGCCTATCAGAATATGTCTAAGAGAATTATGAATTATACAAAGGGACAGTCTATTGGAGCCTGAAAGTTGGTGATTATAGCTAATTTGGGAAAGCCTTCCCTGAGGAAGGAATACTTAAAGTCAGACCTAATAAAAGGATAGTTAAATGAGGGGCAGGTGGTTAAGAGTCAAGAAGAAGGGTTACAGAGGGTAAATGGAACAAAACAGTGCAGAAAGAGCCCCATATGGTCAAGTGACTTAGAACAAATGTGTCCTATTGTGATACAGTGGGAAAAAAGATAGTTTCTTAAATTAATGTTTCTGGGTAAATTAGATAGCCGTATGAAAAAAAAAAAAAGAGTCTTGACTAGTACTGAACATGATATACCAGTCTCAGGTAGATTGTAACTAAGTGTGAGAAATAAGGTAATAAATCCTTGAGAATATAACATAATGGTAGTATTATGGTATGGCAAAGATTCCTTAAAGGAATACAGGAAGCACTAACTGTAAAGGAAAATATTGATAATTTCAACTACATTAAAATTAAGAATTTAAATTTTTTAAGTTTTTATTTTAATTACCCTGGTGCTCATCATGACAAGTATACTCCTTAAGGCCCATCACCTATTTCACCCATCCCCTACCTACCTTCTCTTTGGTAACCATCTGTTTGTTCTCTATAGTTAAGAGTCTGTTTCTTGGTTGTCTCTCTCTCTTTTTCCCTTGTTCATTTGTTGTAAGTTCCACATGTGAGTGAAATCATATCATATTTGTCTTTCTCTGACTGGCTTATTTTGCTTAGCATTATACTCTCTAGTTCATCCATGTCTTTGCAAATGGCAAGATTCTTTTTATGGCATATACAAGTATACACACATACATGCACACACACACACAGACACACACATACACACACATCACGTCTTTATCCATTCATCAGTTGATGGTCATTTGGGCTTTTTCCATAATTTGAATATTGTTGATAATGCTGCTATAAACACTGGGGTGCGTATATCTCTTCAAGTTAGTGTTTTTGTATTCTTTGGGTAAATACCTAATAGTGCCACTGCTGGATTGTAGGATAGTTCTATTTTTAATGTTTTGAGGAACCTCTGTACTGTTTCCCAGAGTGGCTGCACAAGTTCGCATTCCCACCAACAGTGTTCTTGTGTTTTTGATTTTAGGTGTTCTGACGGGTGTGAAGTGATTTCTCATTGTATTTTGGATTTGCATTTCCCTGATGATAAGTGATGATGAACGTCTTTTCATGTGTCTGTTGGCCATCTGGATGTCTTCTTTGGAGGAATGTCTGTTCATGTCTTCAGCTCATTTTTTAGTTGAATTATTTATTTTTTGGGTGTTGATTTGTTTAAGTTCTTTGTATATTTTGGATACTAACCCTATATTGGACATGTCATTTGCAAATAGCTTCTCCCATTCCATAGATTGCCTTTTAGTTTCGTTGATTGTTTCCTTTGCTGTGCAGAAGCTTTATTTTCATATGTAGTCCTAATAGTTCTTTTAGCTTTTATTTCCCTTGCCTCTGGGACCAGTTTAGAAAAAAAAGTTGCTACAGTGGATGTCAGAGAAATTACTGCTTATGCTCTTTTCTAGTATTTTTATGGTTTCAGGTCTCACATTTAGGTCTCTAGTCCATTTTTAATTTATTTTTGTGTGTGGTGTAAGGAAATGGTCCAATTTCATTCTTTAGCATGTTGCTGTCCAGTTTTCCCAGCACCATTTGTTGAAGAGATTGGCTTTTCCTATTGAGTAGTCTTTCTTGTTTTGTCAGGATTAATTGACCATATAATTGTGGGTTTATTTCTGGATTTTCTATTTTGTTCCCTTGGCTTTTGTGTCTGTTTTTGTGCCAGTACCATACTGTTTTGACTAGTACAGCTTAATCATCTAACTTGAAGTCCGAAATTATGATACCTCCAGGTTGCTTTTCTCTTTCAAGGTTGTTTTGGCTATTCAGGGTATTCTGTGGTTCCATACAAATTATAGGATTGTTCCAGTCCTGTGGAAAATGCTGGTGGTATTTATTTTTTTTTCCTTAAAGTAGGCTTCACGCCCAGCATGTAGCCCAACATGGAACTTAACTCACGGCCCCGAGATTAAGACCTGAGGTGAGACCAAGAGTTCGACACTTAACCTACTGAGCCACTGAGGCTCCCCAAAGTGGTGTTTTTTTTTTTTTTTAAAGATTTTATTTATTTATTTGACAGACAGAGATCACAAGTAAGTGGAGAGGCAGGCAGAGAGAGAGGAGGAAGCAGGCACCCCACTGAGCAGAGAGCCCGATGTGGGGTTCAATCCCAGGACCCTGGGACCATGACCTGAGCCGAAGGCAGAGGCTTTTTTTTTTTTTAATTTTTATTTATTTTCAGCGTAACGGTATTCATTGTTTTTGCACCACACCCAGTGCTTCATGCAATACGTGCCCTCTCCAATACCCACCAACTGGTTCCCCCAACCTCCCACCCCTCACCCCTTCAAAACCCTCAAATTGTTTTTCAGAGTCCATAGTCTCTCCTGGTTCACCTCCCCTTCTAATTTCCCTCAACTCCCTTCTCCTCTCTATCTCCCCTTGTCCTCCATGCTATTTGTTATGCTCCACTAATAAGTAAAACCATATGATAATTGACTCTCTCTGCTTGACTTATTTCACTCAGCATAATCTCTTCCAGTCCCATCCATGTTGCTATAAAAGTTGGGTATTCATCCTTTCTGATGGAGGCATAATACTCCATAGTGTATATGGACCACATCTTCCTCATCTATTCGTCCGTTGAAGGGCATCTTGGTTCTTTCCACAGTTTGGCGACGGTGGCCATTGCTGCTATAAACATTGGGGTACAGATGGCCCTTCTTTTCACTACATCTGTATCTTTGGTGGTAAATACCCAGTCGTGCAATGGCAGGGTCATAGGGAAGCTCTATTTTTAATTTCTTGAGGAATCTCCACACTGTTTTCCAAAGTGGCTGCACCAACTTGCATTCCCACCAACAGTGTAAGAGGGTTCCCCTTTCTCCACATCCCCTCCAACACATGTTGTTTCCTGTCTTGCTAATTTTGGCCATTCTAACTGGTGTAAGGTGGTATCTCAATGTGGTTTTAATTTGAATCTCCCTGATGGCTAGTGATGATGAACATTTTTTCATGTGTCTGATAGCCATTTGTATGTCTTCATTGGAGAAGTGTCTGTTCATATCTTCTGCCCATTTTTTATATGATTGTCTGTTTTGTGTGTGTTGAGTTTGAGGAGTTCTTTATAGATCCTGGAGATCAACCTTTTGTCTGTACTGTCATTTGCAAATATCTTCTCCCATTCCGTGGGTTGCCTCTTTGTTTTGTTGACTGTTTCCTTTGCTGTGCAGAAGCTTTTGATCTTGATGAAGTCCCAAAAGTTCATCTTCGCTTTTGTTTCCTTTGCCTTTGGAAACATATCTTGAAAGAAGTTGCTGTGGCTGATATTGAAGAGATTACTGCCTATGTTTTCCTCTAGGATTCTGATGGATTCCTGTCTCACGCTGAGGTCTTTTATCCATTTTGAGTTTATCTTTGTTTATGGTGTAAGAGAATGGTCGAGTTTCATTCTTCTACATACAGCTGTCTAATTTTCCCAGCACCATTTATTGAAGAGACTGTCTTTTTCCCACTGTATATTTTTTCCTGTTTTGTCGAAGATTATTTGACCATAGAGTTGAGGTTC
Organism: Lontra canadensis; assembly: GCF_010015895.1. Classification (NCBI taxonomy): domain Eukaryota; kingdom Metazoa; phylum Chordata; class Mammalia; order Carnivora; family Mustelidae; genus Lontra; species Lontra canadensis. The sequence goes on along the minus strand of NW_022631056.1, from coordinate 3,973,776 downwards.
CATATCTGGGCTCTCTACTTTGTTCCACTGGTCTATGTGTCTGTTTTTATGCCAGTACCATGATGTCTTGGTGATCACAGCTTTGTAGTAAAGCTTGAAATCAGGTAACATGATGCCCCCAGTTTTATTTTTGTTTTTCAACATTTCCTTAGCGATTCGGGGTCTCTTCTGATTCCATACAAATTTTTGGATTATTTGCTCCAGCTCTTTGAAAAATACCAGTGGAATTTTGATCGGAATGGCATTAAAAGTATAGATTGCTCTAGGCAGTATAGACATTTTAACAATGTTTATTCTTCCAATACAAGATGGAATGGTCTTCCAACTTTTTGTGTCTTCTTCAATTTCTTTCATGAGTGTTCTGTAGTTCCTCGAGTACAGATCCTTTACCTCTTTGGTTAGGTTTATTCCCAGGTATCTTATGGTTCTTGGTGAAGGCAGAGGCTTTAACCCACTGAGCCATCCAGGTGCCCCAACCGAAGTGGTGTTTTGATAGGATTGCATTAAATGTGTAGATTGCTTTGGGTAGTATAGATATTTTAACAATATTTGTTCTTCCGATCTATGAGCTTAGAATGTCTTTTCATTTCTTTGTGTTGCCTTCAATTTCTTTCATCAGCCTTTTATAGTTTTTGGAATACAGTCCTTTCACCTCTTTGGTTAGACATATTGCTAGGTATCTTATTATTTTTGATGCAATTATAAATGAGATTATTTTCTTAGTTTCTCTTTCTGCTGCTCCATTATTGGTGTACAGAAATGCAACAGATTCCTGTAGATTGACTTTCAATTATTAAATGTCCTCTCTGAGAAGTGTAATAGGCAAGTCAAGGAGTAGAAGGGAGGAGATAATTGTAATATGTATGTCTGATAAAGGATTCCTATAAACCAAAGGCAGAAACCTAATAAAAAATGACAAATGACTTTAATAAGCACTTCCCAAAAAGTATCTCCAGATGGCAACGAAGCACATGAAGTGTTACTTTAGTCCTTAGGGAAATACAAATTTTAATACAATAAGATACCACTAGTATATTTAGGGGAATAACTATAATTAAGAAGACTGCTAATACTAAGTGTTGGTAAAGAACATGTAGAACAATTGAAATTTTCAGTGTTAATAGTGAGTTTAACTTGGTGCAACTATTATGACAAATTGTAAGGCAATATACAGTAAAAAAGTAAACACATAACCCTATGAATTAGTAATACTATTCCTAGTTACACACCAACAGAAATGCAACAAAAGGTACATATATGAAAGGTCTTGGCAGCTTTGTTCACAATAACAACCAAAACTGGGAACAACCAAAATGTCCATCAGCAGTAGAATAGAGAAAGAAATTGTAATATAGTCCTATAGAGGAACTCTATGAAGGGGTGGCAATGAATAATAAGCTACAGCCATGTGTAACTTTGTGGAATGAATTTTACATACCTAATTTTGAGGGAGAAAAGGCGGACAGAAAAACAGTTTATGATTACATTTATAAAAAGTTAAAAAGACTAGCAAAGTTAATGGATGGTGATGGAAATCAGGATGTTAATTTCTTTTGAGAGTGTAGATGGAATACTTGTAACTTCCTGGCCTGTGGCTGTGATAAGGGTATAGTCACATGGTCTTACACTCACAATTTTTGTGCTTTTCTCTAGGTCAGTTGTACATCAATAAAAACTTTGTATAAAAAGCTGAATTTAGAGAAACAGAGAGTAGAATGGTGGTTACCAGGGCCTGGGTGGGGGGTGGATTAGGGAGATGTTGCTTAAGGGTACAAACTTGCAACTTGTAGATAAATAAGTCCTGAAGATCTGAAGTACAGCATAGGAATTATAGACACAATACTGTATTACAGTCTTCAAAGTTGCCAAGAGACCTGATATTAATTGTTCCCACTATAGAAAGGAAATGATGATTGATGTGATAGAGATGTTAGCTGGGCGGTAATCATTCTGTGATATATAAATGCATCAAATCTACATACTGTATACCTTAAACTTACACAGTGTTGCATGTCAATTATATATCAATTAAAAAACCCAGAATTTGAAGAGGGCTTGTGTATGTGGGTTAGGTACTTAATCATATTTGCATTCATCTCAGAAAATTAAAAAAAAATAGGGGTTTCAAAAACCAAGGTTTTCCTCTCCCACATTTTTTTTCAGTGTTCCATGGTGTTTACCATTTCAGGCAGTGGCATCCATTATTTAAGAGGAAGAACAGATTTTGCCTTAGAAAAAGAACTCTATTGGTTATTTGAAGTCCATAGCAGTGATCAGGATGTTGAAAGCCTACGTGTTCTTCATTACCCAGCTTTATTGAGGTATGAGGATAAGCCTGAGTTTTCAATGAAGAGCCTAATTCTTGAGCCACAAAGTTTATATGAATCTCCTCAGAGCAGGATTTGTAGCAACAATGGTCAAAGTCTGAAGAAAGAGTACATAGAATTTATCCATTAACAAGAGTGTAGGAGAGAATAGTTTCAAAGCCAGTTTCCCTCTGACATACAGAGGAGACTTTTTTGTTTTTGTTTTACATTCTTGGCAATTGAGTGGAGCTTCAGGATAGAGAAAAAGAAGCAAGAATGTTAGCAGCTGGTGTGGATTTCTAAGAAAGTCTTGAGGCACCCTTCTCCCTCTCAAGTTGTAAATCTCAATGGAATAGGATTGGGGATGGGAATGTCTGACCTACTGGTGAAACTGAAAGCAGAGATAGCCCTTATCTTGCTTTCCTAGGAGTAGCATGGGGAGATTACCATTGTCGTAGAGAAACCTTGTGTCCACCATGGCCCTAGAGTGACAAGGGCAGAGGTTAAGTGAGATGTTGGGATGAGTGGCTTTAAGGACAGACTGAGAGAATTTGGCATGCACATATAGTGTGATGTGCAAAAACAGCAGAGGCCCTGAGTTTCCTGAGGAGAAAGAAAGGTGTACATCAGACAGACCCAAAGTCTTGGGGAGGAAATGAGTTGATATATGTAAAAGAATCAGAGTAAGAGGCCGTTGTTATTGTTGTTACTGTTATTATCAGCAGTGGGTTGGCTCAGAGGTTGTAGAAGGATGGAGAACATCACTGATGTGGGTCAATCAGGATGAGGTAAATCTCAGGATCACCAAGGATAAGGAATGCTCATGGAAAAGTTACCCCATAACTGCCCTCTCAAGGTTGGGAGAGTATGAAATCATCACTTGATCATCAATCATCCTAAGGGGGAAGAAACACAGTTTGGTGAATCCTGAGGAGAATCTTGAATTGGCTGACTGATTGAATTAGAGTATTTAACCCAAATCATGTAGATTACCTTGATTTTGCAAGATTCCGTTTTCTACTTCTAAGTACATCTGGAACTTTAGGACTAAGTTGATTTTTAGAGATCTAAAGGATGCTGTATCTCTGCGCATTTGAAGTCTCTCTATAAGATTCATACTTGTTATCCATTTACAAAAGTGCACTCCAGTTGTGTGTGCAGAACAGACTGGTAGAAAGCAGGAAGCGCTTCAGGAAGATCATTTAGAAGACTCTGGTGCTAGTCCAGGTGCAGATTGATTTGGAGACTTGGCTTATGGTGGGGGCCTTGGGATGAATAGAAGTAGATATGGCTCAAGATGTATTTAGAAGGTCGAACTGTCAGCCTTCAGTGGGTGACTGGATATGGGGAGTTGTAAGAGAAAGATGTCAAAGAAAGCTCCTAGAAAGCTCTGTCTTGAGAAATTTACTGAGATAACACACTCTAAGAAAAGCAGGTCTCAAGTTCAGTTTTGAATGCGTTAAGTAATGAGATACTTGTAAAATATACACATTTTCAAAAATGATGCTTAGGCTGTGGGCATATGGATCTGTCTTAAGAAGGGAGTTCTTGGCTTGAAATACACAGTTGGAGTTCCTGGCAAAGCAGTGCTAGTTGAAGATATGGGAGTGGATGAAATCATCCCTCATGGAAAGCCCTGTGTGGATGTGTCCTACATATTGGCAGTAGGTGTGATTCACATCCAACTTCTGGCCATGTGTGAGTATGGAGAGTGAGGGTAAAACAGTGTCTGGACTATTGTCCTATGGAAATCCAATGTACAATTTTCAGGCAAAGATGGAGGGACCAAGAAAGGAGAATGAGAAGAACATTGTAGAAGTGGCTAGAGAGGGGCACCTGGGTGGTTCAGTCAGTTAAGCGTCGGCCTTCAGCTCAGGTCATGATCTCAGGGTCCTGGAATTGAGCCCTGGATCAGGCTCTCTACTCAGAAGTGAGCCTGGTTCTCTCTCTCTCTCTGTGATCTCTCTCACTTCTGCTCTCTCTCAAATAAATAAAGTCTTAAAAAAAAAAAAAGGTAGTGACTAGAGAACAGGACAGCAAACAAACCTAGAAGAGTATAGTCTAACAGAGGTCAAGGATCAAGATTTAAGAGAAGGACATAGCCAAATATATTGAATATTTGGGAGGTAAGCAGAGTAGCGCATAGGAGAAATAAGGATGGTGAATGTAGATCTATCTTAAAAAAATTTAGCCCTAAAGGAAGGACAGGAATAGGGAGAAAATTAGAGAGTTGAGAGGTTGGTAGACACAATGCCCTAGAGAATAGAAGTTCCTTCAGAAACGCTCTATTCAGAGGGGCAAGTATTCTCTTTCCTGCTCTTACCCCCATTCTCTGACTGATTCCAAAGCACACAGAATTATCAGGAGTGATGCTGTATACAAATTTTTCTTTTTATTTAAATTCAGTTAGCCAACAAACAGTACATCAATGGTTTCCAATGTTGAGTTCAAAAATTCACCAGTTGCATATAATATCCAGTGCCCATCCCGTCATAGTACCCAACTTGTGTATCAGGAAGGCATGGTGGGCTGCCAAGGTTATCCAGTTCAGGTTTCAGAGAGAATTCAAGAGAAAATTAAGAGCCTAAGACAAGGGCAGTTGTTAAGAGTACAGTCCCTCTTAGCTGCTTACTTCACCCTCACCCTGCCTCAGAAGGGAAAGGATTTTGAAAGAGCCTAAAGGTCAACTTATAACAAGAGAGTCAGAACTTTGGCACCATTAACTAACCTCATAGGGCAGAGTCCATGTGGTATTTGATTTTACATACCCACTGTTGTAGTGGCAGAACATGGAAAACTCTGATTGTTGGAATGAATAAATCAGTGTAGTTTCCACTGGGAAAATTATATAAGCAGTAACTCCACTCTCTCTTCAGTAATTTCCTCAGGATAGTTACCCTACAAGGTGTCACATATAAGGAGCCCTTCAGAGCAGGCTGAAACTGTGTCCTTGGAAAACCATAATCAGAATCAATGCTTCTGTAACACCTTGCTCAACAGTATAGATTCTGGTGTTCTTACTCTCTTCCCAGGAAGTCCCTTAGGAGTGAGGGGGGTGGTTAACTTCCAAATTTTAACACTAAATGCCTATGGTACAGCTTATTGTTAGGTAATAAAGCCAGCAGCTACATCTGACTGGTTTCTGTATGTGACCAGTCCACTGTATATTAACATGTTTTTGAGCCCTTTAGAACACAAATGCTTGTCCTACAATTTGTCCTCAAAACCAAATGTGTTTTGAATAGATAGTATGTGGTTTTCTTTCCAAATTCATGCCCCATCACTCAGATACATTAGCTGTATGTGTGTGTGTGTGTGTGTGTGTGTATCTCCTCTCCTGTCGTACCTCATCCTAACTTTGCCTTCTTGGTAGGTCAACCTGTTTGTAGCAGAAGAGATGAACTCACTCCCAGACCTTTGCAGATCCATCAGAGAGTCTCCCTTGGAGTTACCTGTCAGGTTCTCTGGCCTGTCTCTGGAATGTCCTCACTGCTGCTCCAAGGTTACACCCCTAGCCTACCCATGATAGAATCGCTTCAATCCAAGCTCTGGTGGGAACTGGCAGCGTTAACTTGTCCTTCCTATCCTAGACATACATTTCAGTAAGAAACACATATCCCTGGAGATCTTGATGGGGTGGATATTATCTGGTAACACTTTTTCACTGAAATAATTGAAAACTACTTAGGCATTAATATTCTAGATCCCATGTAAGGTACTGGTGTTGTGTTCTTGCAGGAGCCAGTCATTTCTGTTTGTCTGTCCTGATTTGTCTTTCCATCTCTTCCCCTGTCTGCTCTTATTCCCAAATGGCATTTGGATAAACCAATGGTAGTTTATCACAAGCACAGATGAGAAACTAATGGGGTGTGGGAAATGGAGGATTGTGACTGAAGAGGCATCAATAAGAGCAGAAGGAAAATCCCAAACATCCTGTCCTTATAGGCTTGTATGATTGTTACATTTGCTCTGACATTTAGCTTTGGGTTTCCTGGTAGTCAAAGCAAGTAGAAAGACTTACTATTCTTGTTAGAAAAGAGGAAGTATCTCCGTTCTTTAGAGAAGACAGAACTTTGTTTTTTAGTACTGAGTTCTAAAAAATATTTTCAATGTGGTCCTTTATATAAGGGGCATCAAATGAGGCAATGTTCTTGACTTCTTCCACATGGCATGTTCAAGGGTGGGTCTCTTATGTGTCTCTTCTGTTGTCTTTACTTTGGTTTTTTTAGATACTTATTTATTGATTGATTTATCTCTGTATCTATCTATCAATCAATCAGAGAGTGAGAGAACACAAGCAGGGGAACAACAGAGGGAGAGAAACAGGTTCTCTGCTGAGCTGGGAGCCTGAAGTGGACATGATCCCAGGATCTCTGGAATCATGACCTGAGCCGAAGGCAAACACTTAACTAACTGAGCCACCCAGGTACCCTGATCCTGTTGTTTTTAGATAATTGTGAAATAATCTTAAAAATGTGCCTTAATAGAGCTGATTCTGTGAGGACCCGCCTCCAATAGAAAGCTGTTTAGATCAAATTAATTTTATCCACCTGAAACACTGGATCATCCCTAGGACCTGTCCAAGGAAAAAGCTGAATACATCCATTTTTTCCCTTTGAAAAGTCCATATTCATTGCTGTCATTGCCATTCAGTGCCCTTAGCCATCTGAGAGCTCTATTCTGGTTGTTCCCCTATTTGTTTTATTTTGGTATCTTGCTTTCAGCTACTGTTGTTATTAATTCTGGTCAAAGCCAGAAGTGTCCCAGTGTCAACTGAATTTCCGAATAGCTGAGTTTTAAAAAGTTCAAAATTTTTCTTAAGATTTCATTAATTAATTTCAGCGATAGAGATCTCATGAGAGAATATGAACAGGAGGGTAGAGCAGAGGGAGGGGAGAAGCAGACTTCCCGCTGAGCAGGGAGCCCAAAGAAGGACTGGATTCCAGGATCCTGGGATTATGACTTGAGCCAAAGGCAGACACTTAAACCACTGAGCCACCTGGGTGCCCTAGGATTTTTTTTTCCTAATTGTTGATGTTTTCATACACTAATATAAATTGTGACTCTCTAAGAAAAATCATGTTTAGTATTTCTCAACCTTTTTCAAGCATGGAATTCCTTTATCATGAACTGAACACTTGCTGGGAAATGCTACTGAAAGCTATTCTTTGATAATGTCTCAATGTTAGCCCTAACAGGGTACTAGTGACGTAATACAGAATTAATGATGGTCAAGAAGTCTTTGAAATCCAAGGCCATGAATCATCAGTAGAGCATTCTTGGTGGCCTGGCAAGTAGATGAAATATACTTGGGCAGGAGATATTTCCTAGAATACTGCAGGTCATACCATGTATTTTATATGATCAGTAACCACAGTCTTGGACATGGTTTAAAATTCCTTTTCCTATGAAATCAAGATTGTATTCTTCAGCTTAATTTTTGAATTCCACCTGAAAAGAAGTAACCAATAAAAATACTGTTGTGATTATTTGAAGTGTTAACTGGTTTTTAAAGTGCCACTTTAAAATATACTTCCTTAGAATCTTTGAAGAAGAATTATAAAGAATATATAACATAATGGCTTTAAAAATATTCAGTACTCTCAGTAGGACATAAAATCATTATAATCAATGTTTTAATAGTTGTTGAGAAGACCCTGCTTCAAAATAAAATGGTTATTAGTGACACGAAGTACCTCTTGTATGGAGACTTACAATTTTTTAAAACTGGAAATTATAAAAGATCGTGAGACTGAAAAGAGTAGAAAGAGATCACATTTTTTTTTATGTCTCAGAAATAAACATTTGTAACCATCTGGAGTATAGTTTCTGGATTGGGGACAAGAACAATAATCTTACAACTTTATCTTTGAAATGTCACTTCTAACTTATGGTGGTTGAACAATACTATAGTTTTTGTGTCCATTACACTGGGTACACTATTAAATATTTCAAAAAATACCTTTTTTAACAAGACTGTAAACAACGTGTGTTGGAGAGGATGTGGAGAAAGGGGAACCCTCTTACACTGTTGGTAGGAATGCAAGTTGCTGCAACCACTTTGGAAAACAGTGTGGAGATTCCTCAAGAAATTAAAAATAGAGCTTCCCTATGACTCTGCAATTGCACTACTGGGTATTTACCCCAAAGATATAGATGTAGTGAAAGGAAGGGCCATCTGTATCCCAGTGTTCATAGCAGCAATGGTCACAGTCAGCAAACTATGGAAAGAACCAAGATGCCCTTCAATGGACGAATGGATAAGGAAGATGTGGTCCATATACACTATGGAGTATTATGCCTCCATCAGAAAGGATGAATACCCAACTTTTGTATCAACATGGACAGGACTGGAAGAGATTATGCTGAATGAAATAAGTCAAGCAGAGAGAGTCAATTATCATATGGTTTTGCTTATTTGTGGAGCATAAGAAATAACATGGAGGACATGGAGAGAGGGAGAGGAGAAGGGAGTTGGGGAAAATTGGAGGTGGAGATGAACGATGAGAGACTATGGACTCTGAAAAACAATCTGAGGGTTTTGGAGAGGTGGGGGGTAGGTGGCTGGGTGAGCCTGGTGGTGGGTATTATGGAGGACACGTATTGCATGGAGCACTGTGTGTGGTGCATAAACAATGATTCCAGAACACTGAAAAGAAATTTAAAAAATAAAAAAAAAATTTTAAATAAAAAATAGAATTTTAATGTCTTGAAATAAAGTAGTTTTTGTTCTCTAAGCTATAATATTAGTTAGCAGTGAATGGAATTCTGTCTGAAAATTAAATTTTTCTCTTATACTCTAGTGAACATCTAATCTGAACATTCTAAACTCTTCGACTCTTCTGGAACTTTCTCTGTTTACCTCCAGGGAACTCTCTCTAATGTGTGATAAACTCCTATTCATCCTCTGAAGCCCAACATACTTCCTTTTCCAGGATGCCTTTCCTTATCCTCCTCTTAGCTTTCACATATATTTTTTCAATCTTTGTGCTTATACATATTTTTATTTTTCCATTGATCACACTCTCCTTTTATGACATTTTCTGTTTTAAAAAAATTCAATTTAGTTTTTTTTTTCAGTGTTCTAAAATTCATTGTTTATGCACCTCACTGAGTGCTCCATGCAATTCATGCCCTCCATAATACCCACCACTAGGCTCACGCCCCCAACCCAAAACCCTCAGTTTGTTTCTCAGAGTCCACAGTCTCTCATGGTTTGTCTCCCTCTCCAATTTCCCCCAACTCACTACTCCTCTCCATCTCCCACTCTCTCCTGTGTTATTCTATATGCTCCACAAGTAAGTGAAACCATATGATAATTGACTCTCTCTGCTTGACTTATTTCCCTCACCATAATCTCTTCCAGTCCCGTCTATGCTGATACAAAATTTGGGTATTCATCCTTTCTGATGGAAGCATAATATTCCTTTGTATATATGGACCACATCTTCCTTATCCATTCGTCCATTGAAGGGCATCTTGGTTCTTTCCACAGTATGGTGACTGTGGCCATTGCTGCTATGAATATTGGGGTATAGGTGGCCCTTCTTTTCACTACATCTGTATCTTTGGGGTAAATACCCAGT